>NC_030854.1:19065877-19084659 GCF_000208745.1 Theobroma cacao | reverse complement strand
TTACAAAAGATTTCTTACACGTGTTTCTATAAATATTGTTTTATATAAAAAAATGCTATATTTTAATCAATATTTTGAATAGTGATATTTATCTATAAATCCTTTTAAAATATTTTTGTCTTTTGATTTACTTGAGCAGGAAACTACTAGAAATTATTTAAAATGGAATGTTTAAAAACGATTGCTCACAGAAAAGGCAAGAAACTGATATGTAAGCCTTGCGGGGTTCTGATTGGCATTTTAGGTAATAAGTGTCAATTGGGACGTCGCGGCGATTGTCATGGGCCCGAGGGAGGTTTCGGGTCGTGACAGTTTTACTACACTTGTCTTCGGCATTGTTTTGCCAAGAAAAGTACTGCACCATGATTTTATAGCATTATTTTTGCAAGGCACAAACACTCTACTTACGATTTGATTTTTCTAAGATTATTACTCTTATTCTGGTTTTATCGTTCAACTAATCTACCTTAAGCTTGTTTCCTATCTATGCCCTGCTCACGGAGCCGATGATCATTGAGTCTGTAAGACTCACCCCTCTTATTTTCCCTTTTGCAAATAGTGATCGGCTTAGCGTGCAATCATCGGCACTTATGGTCCACTGTGGATAGGTAAAGGCATCTCATAGCATTTTATTTTGAGTCGCTCCACTGCTAGAGGTCGAGTCGGTCATAGCATAAGTTAATTGTAGATAATGTTAATATAAATGTGCAGTTGAATATTATAGATTTTAATGTATTCTTACGATTATGGTGAAGAAAGGTTAAGATGGTTTTATCACGACCCAAATTTCGAGCCATGACCGGTGCATGGGCCCAATGGACGTAGTCCACTAAGCCCAAGCAAGCCTATTAATATGACCTGTTCATCATTCCATCAAAGGTTGCTAAGTCACATTTCATAACTTCGAATCAAATTAATACTAAACATTGCCAACTTGTAGTGGCATTACCAATCAAGTATACATGTATTGTCTAAAACATATGTCTAAATAATTTACATCAGGTTTATCTGTACATATAAAAAAGAAGACTCGATTTCCAATGGAGAGACCCAAGTGACGCATGGCTACTGAATGCCGAGATACCTACCAAGAAAATGAATCTACAAGGGCACCTAGACCTAGTTACCAGCTACCTCTCGATCTGAAAACATGAAGTTGAAAATAGTGAGTATAAACCTAGTGAGTGAACATAAGAAGGGAACAAGCAATCAATAGGAAGAATTTGGAAATCATGATGCACTTGTTTCAAAAATAATACAATTGATTTAGTTTATTACCAAAAACCCCTCATTTCAAACTCTGATTAATAACCTCATAGTGTTGCAAAAACCCATAATCAATCCATGAAGTTAAATGGGTGAAAAGTATGTCAAAATCAAGCAAGGTAGCAAGCATGGCAGTAAGTTTCTCGCTACAGCGAAGTTCATTCTTGCTGCATCGAGATTCGGGCTGCCAAAACAGAAAGTTTCTCGCTGCAATGAGAAAATAGTGTTATTTTGCATGTGTTTCAGTTTTTCTATCATATCTCTAGCTACAGAAGTCTAATTGACCTAATTTATAGACCATTAGAAAGCTAAGAGTCAAGGATACAACTTTTTTGTTTACCACTTTTCCCATTTCAGATGGGAATGTGGTCAAAATCTTTATCGAAGTGAAAGCATTGCACTTTTCCCATTTGGTGTTGCAATAAAAATCAATTTGCAAGAAAATGGAAAATTCTCAAGATTCATCATGCTAAATTTCACATGCATTACATTCATAAACCATATTCATGAGCTTTCTATAACACACACATTTACATATACATACATTGTCATCATGTGTGCACTCCCTACTCCCACACTCCATCATCATCATCTGTGCACTCCCTACTCGCACACTCAACATCATCACCCAACATCATTCATCAATACACAACACATATACATAAGATATATAAATACATACCAACATAATATAAAGCATATGGATTCATCCTTATACACATCTCACATCTCACATCTCACAATATCAAAAACATTTAATCAAGGCTTGTTCCCTAACACACATTTTCAAAGAAAAGTTGGATAAAATCATTCAAATATCTTGTGCAAATACATTCACATTCCCAAAACAAGTTTGAAATGCAAGTCCACTCACCGGTATTTTGTTGAACCTTTAGTCGATTCTAACTTCCCTAATGGTCTAAATGGGACGGTGGGGCTTCGTTGGAACCTATCATCACATTAACATCACAATTAACTCAATTCTTATAATTACAAGTTCTACAAGCTATCACCTGCTAGTTTCCAAGTGCCATTAAATGGCTATCCATTTTCACTATCCTAATTAGTCCAAAGTGAATTTACAACCTCAACTACAAAATATTCACAAGTCAAATCTCTAGCCATTCTTAACACTAAAAATTCAACTCTAATTTACTACTCACCTTAATAGCTTTGTAACTTTGAAATTCTTTCCAACAATTCTCCAAGCTATTATAAAAGCTCTCTTTTTCTCTCTCTAGACACCTAGCTAGTGAGAGAGAATATGGAAGTAGGATTTTTCAAGGGTTTTAAAGTGAGAGAGTGGAAGAGCACAAGGGTTTATGAAAGGGTGCACCACAAGCATGAAAAGTGAAGCTATTTTGAGGGAGGTTATAGAGGTTCATATCAAGCTCCCATAGAGGTTGGAAGTAACATGAAAGTGAAGAAGAAAAAGAAGAAAAGCTATTGGAGAGTGAAGAAGCTGCTGGAAGAAAGAGATATTTATAGCCCATGCTTATCCAATCCACTTAAATTACCAAAATGCCCCTCCACAAATTAGCTTGTTCTCCTCCAATCCTTTATGCAATATTTTTACTCCTTTGACACTGGGACAAGGTCCATAATGGTCAAGAAATGTTCGGGTTCATGAAAACTAAAAAATTTTGACCTGAGGTGAAAAATGACCATTTTGCCCCTACCTTGAAAATCATCACCATTTTTATTTCCTTCATCATTTTACCCACATTATCATCATTCATTTATGCCTTAGGCCTACTTAGGCCTTAATATTATTTAAAACTTACTTTTAGGGGTTTACTAAGGAAATGACAAAATTACCCCTGATTAGGGATATCGCGTGTACTTCTATCTACGAGTCTATAAAGGTCAAGGTCTCACATTCTCCCTCACGTAAAGAAATTCGATCCTCAAATTTAAATTCAACTATAAGGTAACGTACCTCTATGCATCAAAGAGGTGGGGATACTTTGCTCGCATTTCTTCCTCGGCTTCCCACGTTACCTCTTCATTAGTGTGGTTTCGCCATAACACTTCACTGAGGCTACATCCTTTGAACGGAGCTTTTTGAATTGCTTATCAAGGATAGCCACTGGTTGCTCCTCATAAGTTAGATCATCTTGCAACTGGATGGTTTCATATCGTATTACATAAGATGGATCGGGGTTATATTTTCTAAGCATTGATACATGGAATACGAGGTGAATGTTCGAGAGGTCTGGTGGTAGCGCCAAACGATAAGCCACTGCTCCAACCCTTTCTAAGATCTCGAAGGGCCCTATCTATCGAGGACTTAATTTTCCTTTCTTGTTGAACCTCATTACCCCTTTTGTTGGTGAGACCTTAAAAAATACATGATCTCTTACCTGAAACTCGAAGTCTCTCCGTCTGTTATCAGCATATGATTTCTATCTACTTTGTGCTGACAACATCCTTTGCTGAATCATATGTATCTTCTCGGTGGCGTCTTGCACCAACTCAGGCCCCAAAAGTTTCCTTTCTCCCACCTTTAGCCATCCAATAGATGACCTGCACCTCCGTCCATATAATGCCTCAAATGGTGCCATTTGGATGCTAGTATGAAAACTATTATTGTAGGCAAACTCCACTAAGGATAGATATTGATCCCACCTGACCCCAAGGTTTATTACATAGGCCCTCAACATATCTTCCAATGTTTGTATCGTCTGTTTAGACTGTCCATCAGTCTGAGGGTGGAAAGCTGTGCTGAAGTCCAACTTAGTGCCTAACGCTTCCTGCAACTTTCCCTAAAACCTACTGATGAACTGAGCTCCTCTGTCAAATACTATAGAAATGGGGATACCATGCAGCTGTACTATCTCATCCACATAAAGTCGAGTGTACTGGGTAGAACCATAAGTAGTCTTAACCAAAAGAAAATGGGCTGACTTCATTAACTGGTCTACTACTATCCAAATCAAGTCGTAGCCCCCACTAGTTCGAGGCAAACCCGTTACAAAGTCCATGGCAATATGCTCCCACTTCCACTCTGGCACTAGTAACGGTTAAAGTAGTTCCGCAGGCCTTTGATGTTTTGCCTTCACTTGTTGACAAACCAGGCACTTGGAGACAAACTCAGCTACATCTTTCTTGAGTCTTTCCCACCAATACACCTCTTTCAAATCTTGATACATCTTTGTAGCCCCTGGATGTACTACATAAGCTGCCATATGCATTTCTTCTAATATTTCTCTTCTCAATCCATCACTAGTGGGCACATAAAGTCTAGTTCCATACCTCAACACTCCATCTGTGCCCTTAGTAAACATTTTCATTTTCCTTCCTTGAGGATCCTCTAAGGCCTTAGCCACAAACTCATCTTTACCTTGTGCTTCTTTAATCCTGTCCATTAAAATAGGTCGCACTCTAAGGCATTTGCCCTCAAAACTTCCAAATGCACACCCATGTCTCCCAAGCTATGAATCTCCCTAACCAAGGATCTCTTATCTGTAGAAATATGTGCCAAGCTCCCCATCGATTTTCGGCTCAAGGCATCCATCACTACATTTGCTTTACCAGGATGGTAAAGAATAATGCAATCATAATCTTTTAGCAACTCCATCCACCTACGTTGCCTCAAGTTAAGATCCCTCTACTGAAATATATACTTCAGACTTTTGTGGTCCGTATATATCTCACAAGTCTCACTATACAAATAATGTCTCCAAATCTTTAAGGCAAACACGATTGCTGCCATCTCTAAATCATGTGCGGGGTAATTCTGCTCATGCCTTTTAAGTTGCCTAGATGCATACGTAATCACCTTCCCATGCTGCATTAATACACACCCTAAACCAACCTGTGATGCATCACAGAATACCATATAACCCCTTGTGCCTTGCGGTAGGCTTAATATTGAAGCTGTGGTGAAACATGCCTTAAGTTTCCCAAAGCTATCCTCACAAGCATCAGACCACTCAAATTTTGTATCTTTACACGTCAGCTTAGTCAAAGGGGCGACTATTTTAGAGAAGTCCTTCACAAATAGACGATAGTAGCCAGCCAAACCCAAGAAGCTTCTAATCTCCATAACTGATGTTGGGCTTGGCCACTTTTCCACTGCCTCAACTTTCTTTGGATCGACCTGTACCCCATCCTTGGATACCACATGTTCCAAAAATGCAATGCTTTCAAGCCAAAACTCACACTAGGAGAACTTGGCATACAATCAGTGTTCTCTCAAAGTTTAGAGCACTATTTTAAGATGCTGTTCGTGTCCCTCCCTACTCCTCGAGTAGATCAAGATATCATCAATAAACACTACTACGAACTTCTCGAAATAAGGCTTGAACACTCGATTCATCAAATCCATAAAGGCTGTAGGGGCATTCGTAAGCCTGAATGACATCACTAAGAACTCGTAGTGCCCATATCTTGTTCAAAATGTAGTCTTGGGTACATCTTCATTTTGGATTCTTAACTGATGGTACTCATATCGCAGATCTATCTTAAAGAAACATTGTGCTCTTTGTAGTTGATCAAATAAATCATTTATTCTTGGAAAGGGATACTTATTCTTTACCGTCACTTTATTAAGCTGTCGGTAGTCAATGCACAACCTAAGTGACCCATCTTTCTTCTTCACAAATAACATCAGTGCTCCTCATGGTAAGACACTAGGACGAATGAAGCCTTTATCCAATAAATCTTCTAAGTGATCCTTAAGCTCTTTAAGCTTCGCAAGTGCCATTCTATATGGAGGTATGGATATAGGTCTAGTGTCGGGAATTAAATCTATGTAAAATTCAATCTCTCGCTTAGGAGGCAAACTTGGTAGTTCCTCAGGAAATACGTCCATGAACTCATTCACCACTAACACTTAGCTTATATCTTCAACCCTCGCTTGAGTATCCTTTACCACAACCAAGTAACCTATACAACTCTGTCGTAATAACCTTCTGGTAAACATGATCGATATCAAATTGGTTAGAGCATTGCTTCTATCCCCCTGAATACTAAATGATGGTTAACCAGAGAAATCAAATCCAACCAATTTATGATAGCAGTCCACATTAGCATGGTAGGGTGATAACCAATCCATCCCCAAGATCACATCAAAATCCAAGGTGTCTAACACCATTAAATTCACCAAAGTATCCTTGTCCCTAACTCAAACTACATAGGACTCATATTCCCATTTAGCCACAAATACTTCTTTTAAAAGAGTAGACACTACTAATTGTTCTTGTCTCCTAACATGATCCTTAACCAAACGAGATGCAAAACATGGAGAGATAAAAGAGTGGGTAGCACCAGGATCAAATAAGACTCTAGCATTCATATTACAAACGGAAAGAGTACCTGAGACCACTGCATTGGATGTTTGAGCCTCTTGAGGTGTTAAAGCATAAACCCTCGCCTGGCCTTTACCAACAGAACTCTGATTTTCGGACTTGGATGGCCTACCTTGAGAGGAAGTACCAGCACCTCTACCTCTTGACCCACTAGCCTCCCGTCCAGATGAGGCAGCAATTGAAGAAGCAGACGAAACTGGCTGGGTGGAACCACGAGAAGAATCTTGTGATTAATGAGCCATCGGACAATTCCTCCTAATATGTCCAGGTTGACCACAACCATAACAAACTCTCGTAGTATGGAAACATCATCCACTATGTCGCACTCCATAATTATTGCAACGATCAATAGCTTGACTACCCTACCTTGAATCTTGCTGTCTTCCCCGACTAACAGTTTTCTGCCTTGATCCAATGTTGGCACTAGTCAAATCACTCCCCGATTGGGGTAATCGTGAGTCCCTCTGTGGACCCTGACGGCTAGAAGATGAAATACCACTGCTGAAATCTTTGCGACCTTGATATCCCTTTATCTTGGCCCTTTTTGCTTTATCCCTCGTAGCCTTACTTTCACTGGTCCTCATCTCAATCCGTTGAGCGTAATCCACTATTGCGGAATAGGTATTGAAATCTCGGGATGCCACAACCTTAAACAATGGCTCCACTAGCCCATCCACAAACCTTTGAATCTTCATCTTCTTAGTGGAAACTAGATAAGGCGCATATTGAGATAACTGTGTGAACTTGATGTCATACTCCGACATCGTCATACTCGAGGTCTATACCAGAGACTCAAACTCCCTAGCTATAGCATTACGTACACTAAGTGGTAAAAATCGATCTAGAAAGATTGCACTGAACTCACTCCAAGTCAACGGTGTTGCATTCGTTGGTTTGCCTCTACATAGAGAACTATACCACTCTTGCGCCATATCCTCTAATCGAAAGGCGGCTAGTTCGACTGACCGGACACTAAAACATCCCAAGGCTTTACAAATTTTCTCCATCTTATCTAAGAAAACCTGGGGCTTCTCCGATGTATCAGACCCCGAAAATGATGGAGGCTTAAGCTTGGGAAAATCAGGAAGAGAAATCTCTAAGTGACCCCTCTCAACCTCATGATGTTGGCGGTCGACTTGTCCTTGGGAACTAGGGGATTCTTGTACCATAGGTTTCCCCTCCATTACCCTCTGTATATCGTCCATACGGGTTGCCATTATCTCTACAACCAGATTAACTCCCTGTAGGCTTGCCGCCAAGTATCAATGGTAATGCCCCCAACTAGTTGTTTATTGACATCACCCGACAATTGTCCCTTCTCTCGTCTACTCACAAGGGTATCCGCCCTCACCGGCCTAATGGTCCTGCCACGTCTACCTCGCCCCCTAAGGGTGGATGCCTGTGGCCTGTCTATCATCTCATTAGGAGCATCTTGCTCCCCCATCCGTCTTGAGGCAGCTCGTGTCTTAGGCGGCATTCTTACCTAGACAAGAGCAAACACCTATTATTAAACACTTTTTTCTATAATCATATATAAAGGAAAAGGTGGTTTCTAAGATAGGGAATCTATGTGGTCCCTTGGTTGTAAAATGTGTCGTAGTTCACACTTCACAATTGAAGTTCCCACATAAAGACCTGACACTCCGCTGGACCAACAAAAGAAGTCCTAGGACCTAGACAACCTAAGGCTCTAGTACCAAGTCTATCACGACCCAAATTTCAGGCCATGACTAGCGCATGGGCCCAATAGACGTAGTCCACTAAGCCCAAGCAAGCCTATTAATATGGCCTGTTCATCATTCCATCAAAGGTTGCTAAGTCACATTTCATAACTTCGAATCAAATTAATACTAAGCATTGCCAACTTGTAGTGGCATTACCAATCAAGTATACATGTATTGTCTAAAACATATGTCTAAATAATTTACATCAGGTTTATATATACATGTCAAAAAGGAGACTCGATTTTCAGCGGAGAGACCCAAGTGACATACGGCTACTGAATGCTGAGATACCTACCAAGGAAACGAATCTACAAGGGCACCTCGTCCTAGTTATCGACTGCCTCTCGATCTGAAAACATGAAGTTGAAAACGGTGAGTATAAACCCAGTGAGTGAACATAAAAAGGGAACAAGCAATCAATAGGAAGAATTTAGAAATCATGATGCACTTGTTTCAAAAACAATGCAATTGATTTAGTTTCTTACAAAAAACCCCTCATTTCAAACTCTGATTAATAACCTCATAGTGTTGCAAAAACCCATAATCAATCCATGAAGTTAAATAAGTGAAAATTATGTCAAAATCAAGCAAGGTAGCAAGCATGGCAGCAAGTTTCTCGCTGCAGCGAGATTTGGGCGGCCAAAACAGAAAGTTTCTCTTTGTAATGAGAAAATAGTGTTAGTTTGCATATGTTTCAATTTTTTTTATCATATCTCCCATTACAAAAGTCCAATTAACCTGATTTATGGACCATTAGAAAGATAAGAGGCAGGGATACAACTTTTGGGTTTACCACTTTTCCCAGTTCGGACGAAAATATGGTCAAAATCTTCATCGAAGTGAAAGCATTGCACCAAAACCTAAGAGTTTCTCGCTGCAGCGAGATTCATTCTTGCTGCAACGAGTTGTTGGCTGCCAAAACAGAATGTTTCTCGCTGCAGCAAGAAGCAGGGCACCTAAGTGTTAAAAGGACCTCCTTTGCACTAAAAATCCATTGGTGTTGCAATAAAAATCAATTTGCAAGAAAATGAAAAATTCTCAAGATTCATCATGCCAAATTTCACATGCATTACATCCATAAACCATATTCATGAGCTTTCTATAACTCACACATTTACATATACATACATCGTCATCATGTGTGCACTCCCTACTCACACACTCCATCATCATCATGTGTACACTCCCTACTCGCACACTCAACATCATCACCCAACATCATTCATCAATCCACAACACATATACATAAGATATATACATACATACCAACATAATAAAAAGCATATGGATTCATCCTTATACACATCTCACATCTCACATCTCACAATATCAAAAACATTTAATCAAGGTTTGTTCCCTGGCACACATTTTCAAAGAAAAGTTGGATAAAATCATTCAAATATCTTGTGCAAATACATTCACATTCCCAAAATAAGTTTGAAATGCAAGTCCACTCACCGATATTTTGTTGAACCTTTAGTCGATTCTAACTTCCCTAATGGTCCAAATGGGAGGGTGGGGCTTCGTTGGAACCTATCATCACATTAACATCACAATTAACTCAATTCTCATAATTACAAGTTCTACAAGCTATCACCTACTAGTTTCCAAGTGCCATTAAATGGCTATCCATTTTCACTATCCTAATTAGTCCAAAGTGAATTTACAACCTCAACTACAAAATATTCACAAGTCAAATCTCTAGCCATTCTCAACACTAAAAATTCAACTCTAATTTACTACTCACCTTAATAGCTTTGTAACTTTGAAATTCTTTCCAACAATTCTCCAAGCTATTATAAAAGCTCCCTCTTTCTCTCTCTAAACACCTAGTTATTGAGAGAGAATATGAAAGTAGGATTTTTCAAGGGTTTTAAAGTGAGAGAGTGGAAGAGCACAAGGGTTTATGAAACGGTGCACCACAAGCATGAAAATTGGAGCTATTTTGAGGGAGGTTATGGAGGTTCATATCAAGCTCCCATGGAGGTTGAAAGTAACGTGAAAGAGAAGAAGAAGAAGAAGAAGAAAAGCTGCTGGAGAATGAAGAAGTTGCTAGAAGAAAGAGATATTTATAGCCCATACTTATCCACTCCACTTAAATTACCAAAATGCCTCTCCACAAATTAGCTTATTCTCCTCTAATCCTTTTTGCAATTGTTTTACTCCTTTGGCACTAGGACAAGGTCCATAATGGTCAAGAAATGTTCAAGTTCATGAAAACTTAAAAATTTTGACCCGAGGTGAAAAATGACCATTTTGCCTCTACCGTGAAAATCATCACCATTTTTATTTCCTTCATCATTTTACCCATATTTTCATCATTCATTTATGCCTTAGGCTTACTTAGGCCTTAATATTGTTTAAAACTTACTTTTAGGAGTTACTAAAGAAATGATAAAATTACCCCTGATCAGGGATATCGCATGTACTTCTATCTACGAATCTATAAAGGTCAAGGTCTCACATTTATTATCATTATTGCTCAAATCTTATTGTAAGAGTTATATGGTTCAAGATAATTTCAAAGACTGATGGCATGAATATGAAGTAACAACTAAGGTTTCAAATAAGGCTTGTTCGAGACTTGGTAGGTTCTCCCATAAGACTCGGATGTCGATAGCGATCAAGGAGTAATCGTCACAGTACCTTTCTTGTAAAGGTTCTAGCTTAACCTTGAAAAGCTATTTGTAAGGATTGTGCTTGCTGCCGGAAAAAGGCATTTGTAAAAGTTGTGCTTGCTCCTATGAAAAGGCATTTGCAAAGGTTGTGCTTGTTCTTATAGAAAGACATTGTTAGGGTTGTGCTTGAACTCGTTAAAAGGCATTTTTCCCTTAGCGGATTCTAACTTCCTTGATGAGCCAAGAAAATGGATGTAGGCATTTGAGAAAGCTGAACCACTATAAAAATACTTGTGACTTGATTTACTTTTTTTGCATCGTGATTTATTGTTTATATTTGTTTTAGAAAATCACTCATTTTATTTTTGACACAAGAAATAATTTTTAATGTAAAGACATGATTTTTATACTTGGTTTGTTAAAGGAAATTTTTAAATACCATTTGACCCCTCTCTTAGTATTAATTGCATTGAGCCTATACTATTAATAATTGGTATCAGAGCTAGGACTCAGTTTTGTAGGTTTAACAGTCTTGAGTGATCCATAGTAGAAGGTCAAAATCATAAAAATGGAGGTAACGAAAACCATACTTGGTGTAGGGCAATCGATCCAAAGGCCACTTTTCTTTGTAAGTACTAATTGCCCTTATTGGAAAAAACGTATGAAAATATTTATACAATCCATAGACCTAAATGCTTTGAATGTTATTTTAGTTGGTCCACATGTCCCATATAAGGAGGTAGATGGCAAAGTAGTCATAAGTCTAAGAAAGTGTGGAGTGATAAAGATAAAAAATTAATTCCAACATATTGTAAAACATATAATATTTTTCTTTTTACCTTAAGTGTTAGTGAGTTCAAAAAAGTCTCTATATGTGAAAATGCTAAACAAATATGGGACACCTTAGAAACCACTTATGAGGGCACCAACCAATTCAAGGAATCCAAGATTGGATTGCTTACACATGATTATGAGCTTTTTGGGATGAAAGAGGGTGAATTAATTAATGGGATGTTTGAGAAATTTACCAATATTGTAGGGCATCTAAAAGCCTTAGGAAAGGATTTCCCACATGCATAACTCATAAAGAAAATCCTTTATAGCCTACAAAAATCTTGGAGACCTAAATTTACAGTTATAGAAAGGTTATAAACTTAAATGATTTTAAGCTAAAGGAGTTTATAAGTTCCCTTCTCACTTATGAGATGACACTTAAACATGAGAATGAGAAAAAAGAACCTAAGAAAGAAAAGGTCAAACAAAAGGTTTTAGCCATTAAATCTTTGGTTGAGAAAGATGAGAGCAGTACTAAAAGTGAGAGTGAAAATGGAGAAGACATGGCTATGTTAGCTAGGAAATTTAATAGGTTCTTGAAGAAAAACTTTAGAGCTAAAAAACTTACAAAGAGGGATGTGCCAAAAGAGTAGTATTCAAGAGATCACTTGATAATTTTTTTATTACAAAAGGCTTGGACACACTAAGTATGACTGCATATACAATGATAAGAACACTTTAAGAAATTTCAAGAAGAAGGCAATGAAGGCCGCTTGAAGTGATAACAATGACTCATAAGATGAGGAAGGTGATGAAGTTGTAAACTTTTGTGTCATGGCATATGATGACTACAACACCAAGATATATAAATCAACCTTCATGAGTTAACCATTGAAGAAAGACCACCATCTCATTAGCCTCAAAATTTTAATGGTGAAGACTTCTTCATATGGAGATATAGAATGAGGCCTTTTGTCATTGCCACCAACTATCAAACTTGGATAAAAATTGAAAGATGGTCCATACAAAATTGATAAGGAAATGGATGAATGGAATTCACATGATTTTGATTTGGTTGAACCCATTACCAAAGCCATGCATACTATCTTTAGTGCACTTGGAGAGATGCAGTGTCAAACCCTGCTCTATAAAGTAATTACGGTATCATTCACATACTCGATAGAATGTTTGTATATTGAGAAAGCGCGATAAATTGACAAAAGACGATATTGCCCCTAGAAGTACAATTAAGTCGATTAAATATCAAACAAGATAAAATCAAGATCTGAAAGATGAAATTGAGAATTTCACAGTCCAGGGATGACTCAAAATGGTAATTCGGAGCTCGAGGTCCGATTTGGAGTCAATCCGAAAAACTGAACGGTTAGGGGCAAAATGGTCATTTTGCAATTTGAGGACAAAATGAGAATTTTTAGAAAAGCTTTTCTTAGCCCCATTTGACATGTTTGAGTATGACATGAGTATTGAAGTACAATTGGAAGATTTAGTAGTGAAAAATAAGAGTTTTCGGTATTTTTAGAGTATAGGGGCAAAATGGTAATTTTATCATCTGAAATCGAAAATTTAATTTTTGAAAGGATTTTGATCAAATTTAATTATTTGGAGTGTGAAATGATTATGAGGAGTGAAAATTATGCATTATGGCAAATTTTCAATTAATGGGGCAAAAATATAATTTTTGAAAAGTTAGGGGGTAAAAGTGTAATTTTAAAAAATTTACTCCACCAAAACTTTAGAAAAATCTGAAAATTTCAGTTAAGACTTGGATAAGTCAAAGGGAATGAGTGGTGGAAAAAGTAGGACAAGTGGATGGCTAGAAAAAAAATGAATTAATAAAATATTCAAAATATGAATAAAATAATATTATTTCATTAAACTAATAAAAAAGGCATAAAAAAATTAGCCCATAACCCATTCTTCTTCTTCAACATTCGGCCAAGCAAGAAACAAGAGAGAGAAAGGAGAAAATAAAACCCTAGCCAAGAAATTTAAAGGGAAAATAGGTGGAAATTCAAAAATCAAGTGAAAAAAGGTAACATTTCTTAAATTTGTCTTGTGCTTTACCTTTCCCATGCATTTCCCATCATTTTCCATGGTTGAATCATGTGATTTGAGGATGATTTCAATTCTGGTCATATGGGTTTAGAGAGAGAAAGTTGTTAGATAAATTTGATTTTGAGCTATGTTAGTGTTTAGTGTTAGTTTAGCATGTTTATGAGTAAAACAACAAGAAAAATATTTATCTTCTCCATGAATTTCTCTAGGCCGAATCTAGCCAATGGTATGTGAGGATGAGGTTGACTTTATTTTAAGAGAATTGGGTGGAAAAATGATGAATTATGAGGTTGGAAATTAAATGGGAATTTTCGGTGCAATAAATTAAAATTTTTACCCACTAGGGGTAAAAGCGTAATTTATAGTCCGGACTGATAAATTGGACCAAATTCACAGTCATTGAGGTATTGTGGATATAATTGGATAATTGAAATTGAAATGGATGGAATTGGAGTCGAATTGGGGATTTTAGGAATTTACACCGTGTATAGGCGAGTTAGGTCGGACACCGCAATTAAGCGATTGTCTAGACATTTCAAACCCTATCTAGTGCATACGCATGGATAAGAGCCTGAAATAATTTATGATAAATTGACACAATTTATTGAATTTTGTGTCATGGATTATGGATAGGTGGTGAGTCAATTGTTTCGGGTAAGAGACTGCACCCGAGGGCGGAGGATAAGAGTATTTCTACTCCTAATACTGTGAGTAAACTTATTATCATTTAATTTATCTAAGGTAGTTTTTATGAAATTTTATAAATTTTATGAAAAATGGATTTAAAAAGGATAAATTTCGTGTTTTATAAATAAATGTGTTTTTATAAAATGGTTTTATAAATTGTTTGAAATTAATGATGAATGTTATTTTTTTTAAATAGAGTACATGGAGACTGTGGTTGTTAAGTATGAATTGTATTTTTAATTCAAATGGCTTATGATAGTGTGAGCATGCTTTGCTAGTTTTTTGTATTGAAATTACATGAATTGTGGTTTGCAGTGCAAATTAGTTATTATAAAAAAATTACCTTGTTATGCTATTAAAGTATTTTATGATTATGGTGGGACTGACCTACACTACAGCAACGGGTTTTCGTGGACCATCCTATTAGAGGGGCACGGTAAACTCAGCTAATTTATTTTACCTCTTTGGGAGAGGCGCGTAGGGTAACTCTTGTGGAGGGGTTTGAGTCCACTTCACGCTTTACCACCATGTGAAAGTGAGATTCAGCCAATGCCAAGGGACAATTGCTTTATATGAATAAGTCATTTTAACAGCCTTGGTGGACTCGAGTGGATGCTTTGATGACGATCAAGTAAGTTTTGGCATGAGCCAAATTTTATGAGAGACATAAGCCTTGAAAATCATTTTAATTGAATTATAATTGTTTTCATGGGATGAAATAAATTTCTAAGTTATGAAATGCATATTGGGATGGAATATTTTATTGTCTCCATTTACTCGGCTTTAGATACTTTAGATGGTATCTATTTACTCACTGGGATTACAAAATCTCACCCCTTCTTCCTATACATTCTTCAGGCTCAGGACAATTTGTAGATAGTCGAGTAGGACGAGAACTAAGCTCGAAACTGCATTATAGAAAGTAAAAGTTCACAGTCTTACATCCTCTTGATCAATTGGGGCCTACGTGTCATTGCAGATCAAATCTTATATTTTGGTTATCTGTATTTTTATTCATATAATTTTTACTTTACTTTCATGTGCGAAAAAATTATTTACGAATATTTCTATAGAAATTTATTTTATGAGAAAATAGAATATTTTACTTATTATTTTTAAATAGTATTAATTGTCAACAATTTGCTTTTAAATGAACGTTTTAGATACCAAAACTTATTTCTAAGTATGAAATATGCGTTTTTCACCTAATTATTACATTTTTAACTTGTCTCGAAATTTTTGACGAAAATGACAAAAACGCCCATGTGAGGCAAAAAGTAAAATTTTATTGTTTTTGGACGAAAAAAATGATCTGTATTGTTTTAAAACATGATTTTTGTAACAGTAAATCATAGGGCAGGTGAGGAACTGATACGAGAGCCTTACGAGGTCTCGATAGGGTACTCGGAAGATGAGTGCCTATCGGGACATCGCGACGGTTGTCACGGACTCGAAGGTGGTTCCGAGTCGTGACAATTAAGTTGGTATCAGAGCAAAGGGAAAACTAACCCTATTCTTGGGAACTCTCGCATATGATCTATGGCGAAGTATGACTCTTCGCCCAGGATCTTGGAAGAAGAGGGAAGGGATTGCTCTCGGTGAGTCCCGGAGTGAAGTGTACCTCTTGCCGAGTGCTCTGATAGGTACCATTTAATGCTATTATGCCATGAGGGGTTGAGTCGAATTCTGTTGGTATCAGAGCATGATTTTAAAGTTTTTTTTTGTTTTAAATTTTTTTTAAAAGTTTACAGTGTCAGCATGGCCCAAGTTAAGCTAGATCGATTAGAATGTATAGGTTTGCATATAGAGTCTGAGGTTGCTTAGATTTGTCTTGTTTTCTTTTATAGATCATCATGCCCCCTAGACGTGAACGTATAACCTTCACTAGGTCAGTTGGGAGGGGAAGAGGTCGTCCTAGGCAAAGTCGGCTAGATCCTATAGGAGAGGAATCGACTGCGTCTCCCTTTCAGGCAGTGCCTACTGCTGAACAGACCGACGTTCCTCCACCTCTTCCGCCACCTACTGGCATTCCTACCATGCCTCCCGAGGCAATTCAAGTGATGACAGCTTTCTTTGCTGCTATGGCTGGTCACGCTCAGGCTGGTCAAGTTTCACCGATAGTGCCACCGGTTACTCCTTTAGTACCCCCAGTACAAGATGTGTCTATCTCTAAGAAACTGAAGAAGGCTAGGCAGCTTGGCTGCGTATCTTTCACGGGTGAGTTAGATGTGACTGTGGCCAAGGATTGGATTAACCAAGTGTCGGAGACTTTCTCTAACATGAGATTTGATGACGACATGAAACTGATGGTGACCACACGGTTATTGGAGAAAAGAGCTCGTACATGGTGGAGTTCTGTAAAGTCCCGCTCCACCGCTCCATTGACCTGGGTAGATTTTCTAAGGAAATTTAACAGCCAGTATTTCACCTATTTTCACCAGAAAGAAAAGAGAATAGAATTTCTGAGCTTGAAACAAGAAAATTTGTCGATAAAGGAATACGAAGCTCGTTTTAACGAGCTGATGTTATACGTGCCTGATTTGGTCAAATCGGAGCAAGATCAGGCAAACTATTTTGACGAAGGGCTCCGTAATGAAATCAGGGAATGGATGACGGTAATCGGTAGGGAGCCCCATAAGGAAGTAGTACAGATGGCTCTAAGGGCCAAGAAGCTCGCGAACGAAAATAGGAGAATGCGAGCTGAGTTGGCAAAGAGGAGAAATCCGAGTGTGTTTTCTAGTCAACCACTAAAAAAGGGCAAAGATTCATCTGTTTCAGGAAGCACTACTTCTACCCCAATAACATCTTCTCGACCTTCATTTTCACAGACACAGCAAAGACCTTCGAGATTTAGTAAGTCTGTGACGACTACCTCCAGGAAAAGTTTCGGAGATTCCGATAGATGCTGAAATTGTCGAAAATATCATGTCGGACCGTGTAAGGAACCCGTACGATGTTATCACTGTGGTCAGTCGGGTCACATCAGAAGTAATTGCCCATAGTCAGGATAGGCTACTATAGCTGCTCCACCTCCAACAACTTATACAGATATGTAGAGGAGAGATACCTTTGAAGTACACCCGAGGCAGGGAGTAGTTGCACAGTCTAATGTGGAAAGTAACACCCCCGCATATCCGCCAACTAGACCACAGACTCGTTCTTCAACAAGGGTTTTTGCTGTAATGGAAGATGAAGCACGAGTCCAACTTGGAGAAAGTGAGTGAAATAATAGACGAAAGTAGGAGATAGTGATAAGAGATGTAAATATCGAATAATGAGAGTGTAAGTAAGGGTTTCAAGAATAATTTAGCAAACGACTTTATATGGAAAATTGCAATGGAAGTTTCTTAATATATATATTGTGGAAATTGGAAAAAGAAATGCTTGGGGTATATATAATTCAAATAAGTCCAAGTCTTAGGCAACAACTCAATATTGGAATGAAGTGAGCATATAAGATATGTTAAATACTTGAAAGATAATTGGGAAGAAAAGGGTGACTCTTAGGAATTATGGTACTACACAAGATGCAATAGCCAAGTAAAGGTAAATATGAAGTATGTGAAATGATTGGAGATAATACCCTCGTATTTTTTTTGAGTTTGATGAGTGAAATTTTGAGGACAAAATTTTATTTTAAAGGGGGTAGTGTTGTCAAACCCTGCTCTATAAAGTAATTACGGTGTCATTCACATACTCGATAGAATATTTGTATATTGAGAAAACCCGAGAAATTGATAAAAGACGGTATTGCCCCTAGAAGTACAGTTAAGTCGATTAAACATTGAACAAGATAAAATCGAGATCTTAAAGATGAAATTGAGAATTTCACAGTCCAAGGATGACTCAAAATGGTAATTCGGAGTTCGAGGTCCGATTTGGAGTCAATCCGAAAAATTAACCTATTAGGGGCAAAATGGTCATTTTGCAATTTGAGGACAAAATGAAAATTTTTAGAAAAGATTTTCTTAGCCCCATTTGACATGTTTGAGTATGACATGAGTATTGAAGTACAATTGGAAGATTTCGCAGTGAAAAATATGAGCTTTCAGTTTTTTTAGAGTATAGGGGCAAAATGGTAATTTTACCATCAGAAATTGAAAATTTAATTTTGAAAGGATTTTGATCAAATTTAATTATTTGGAGTGTGAAATGAGTATGAGCAGTGAAAATTATGCATTATGGCAAATTTTCAATTTTTGGGGCAAAAATGTAATTTTTGAAAAGTTTAGGGGCAAAAGTGTAATTTTGAAAAATTTGCTCCACCAAAACTTTGAAAAAATCTGAAAATTTCACTTAAGACTTGGATAAGTCAAAGGGAATGC
>NC_030854.1:19050718-19063949 GCF_000208745.1 Theobroma cacao | reverse complement strand
TTAAATTATATATATATATATATATATATATATATATATATATATATATATATATATTAGAGAATTTCTTTAAAATGTTTGATTGATAGTGCTTGAATAATGCGTGAGTACAAAAGATGCTTAATGAAAAACGATATCTTGGATATGCATTGGAACTAATGTGCATACACTTCTTGAAATTATGAGTGTTTGATGCATATATTGAATATTAATTTAAATGGTCATATTTTTCTAGTTCCATGAATGGTTGAGCATTTTATTAACATGTTTTTACCCATTGTAATACTCATCTATCATATGCTTATGATTTATCCCCATATTTTCCTCATACAGGAAGGTAAGATTATGCTTTATTGTGATTAACCATTTTATTTCTTCTCCTTATTGGAATTAATCTAATGAATGTTTAAGGGGAGTTGACCATTGACATTGTCCTATAATTCTTGAGCACATGAAATCTTCAACAATGATCTTGGTAAAATCTCAACAAGTGGTATTTATCTCTATTGGTAACATCTCTTAAACACCATATTAAACTTGTGCTTAATAATGTCTCACATTTGTGCTTGAATAATGATTGCCACGCTCCTTACTATACTTGATTATGTATACATTTGTGAATATATTTTCATAATTGGTTGTGTATTCAATTTGTTTGCTTATTGATAACTTACATTCTCATGATTGCTTGTTCGAATAAATATGTGGACATACTAGTATTTAAGTTGCACACATCTTACTCATACACATCATGTTCACATTACGTACATACTTATAAATGCGTTATACTTAATTATGTTTGTTTTTATATATATGAATATTCAACTTGAACTTAAAGGATGAAATGTCCACACCTTGCTTATAAATGCATATCTATATGTGGCATTCTTGATGATGACATATATTGTGCTTTAATTGCAATGGTTGAATTTGTTTTTTCATGCTTTAATTGAATATCTTGAGTAGAAATATATTATGACTTACTTATACATATTGCTCTTTGGATATGCTAAATGGAAATATATTTCCTTATGCATTGACTGAATTCATATTGATTGGAAATATATCTTCATTTAATGCTTTCTAACTAAGATGAATGGATATATTTCTGATCTCTTGACTGAATACTTTTGCATGAAAATATATCTCATTATTTTGATTTGATGGTTAAAGATTATTGGACTTAATGTTTATTTATACTTGATAATTTTCACCAACCATTGTTTCTTGGGTTTAAGTGTTTAAAGCTCACACTTCTATTCCTTTCTAATATAACAAAAAATGGGAAAAGGTTTATGAGTACATTGAAATGCTTTTGCATGATTTAAAGCTAAAATTTTTGAAAACTTGTTTGAACTTCATGCATAAGTTGAGAGGGAGAGTTTTTAAAGTTATTATTCATATCTTATACCTTTCTCACTCACACTTACATTAGCAACTAGTGTGTGCCTATGTATATTTATTTGGATACAGCTTTGAAGATAAATTAATAATGTATATGCCAATACGGAAACTCCTTAGAGATGATTGATGTGCCCTTAAAATGAGAAATGTATGATGAAAATGTGGTTGATATTTGATGAAACTCTTTGAGGTAAGAAAATTATGGATATAGAATATTGTGATTATGCTCGGCTACTAAAGTGAGCTTGTGGAGCCTAGTTTTATGATGGTTTTAAGGTTAAGCCTTATTTTGATATGCCATATGAATTTGTATAAGGGTTGTACAGTACGAACCCATTTGTTGGCCAACATATGGCCCTATGAATATTTGAAATTTTTGATGTATGAACCATATGCCAAGAGTAACTATTTAGGTATTTAAATTTGAATATTAAAGTAATATGTGCTATGAAACCCTTGGCTATGTGTGTTTGATTTGGAGAAATTCTATGGCTTGCTTGGGTCTCGCGGGCTTTGCTTGCCAGGCTCATGCATCGGTCAAAGACCCCCGAGTTTGGGTCATGATAAGTCAAGGAGACCAAATCACTATAAATACTTGTGCATTGTCAACTTCTCTCTACTTTTCCTTACTTGGTGTCTTTTAACTTTAACAAGTTTTAAACCTCCTTTCTTATATTTAATTAAGAGCTCCATAAGCTCAAAAGGTTGACTTCAAAATTTTTAATGCTATTCACCCCCCTACTAGCATTCCATAGGGACTAGCAAGTGGTATCAGAGCCCAACTCTCAAAATTAAAGCTTAACATCCTTAGAGGAGATCCAAAAGGCTTTACAAAAGTCTATTGTAGCTGAAGGTTAATCCATAAATAGGTCTCCTCTATTTGATGGATTAAATTATGCTTATTGGAGCACTAGAATGTCTATCTATATTAAAGCCCTTGATTATGAGGTGTGGGATGTAATTACAGGAAGACCTTATATTCTCACCTTACCTAGTTTTGTCACGGGCGAAAGAATTCTTAAACCTAGAGTAGAATAGACTAAAGCTGAAGTAAAAAAGGTTTAAACCAATTTTGAAGCTATAATACTCTTCATTGTGCGTTGACTCCCATTGATTCAATAAAGTCTCTAGTTGTACCACAACAAAGGAAATTTGGAAAAACTTAAAGTCCTCCATGAAGGGACTTCTCTAGTTAAAGATTTCAAAATTGCCTTATTCACCCATAATTAAAAAATATTCAAAATGGAACCAGGTGAAGACATCTCTACCATGTTTGATAGGTTTACCAACAATACAAACAAGCTCAATCAACTTGGTAAAACCATCCCTGAACATGAGTTAGTGAAGATACTCTTGATGTAGGTACTCTTGATGAAATTTATGACACACTCCTCACACATGAACTTGAAATTAAAAAAGAATAACAGGAGGAAAAGAAAAAAGCCAAAGAGAAAAAGAAAAATCTTTTTTAAATATTAGCACACTTAAGGAGTAACTAGAAAATCTAACAAGTGATGATGATGAAGGGTTAGCCATGATGGCTAGAAGATTCAGAAATCTCATGGGACAAAAAAGGCAAAAAAATTGGAAGAAAGAATTACAACAAGGATCAAGGTCCTTCTTGGAAAAATAAGCACAAGGGTGATTTTAGCAAAAGAGATGAAATGGTTTACTTCGAATGTAAAAAACCTAGACATTTCAAATTCGAATGCCCACTACTTAAGGAAGAATATTCAAAGAAAGTGAAGAAAACAAAAAGAGTAATGGTGACAGCAGCATGGTCTAACAGTGATTCTTCAAGCTTAGAGGAAGAAAAAGAAAAAGTGGAAAAAAGAGCAAATTTCTACTTGATGGCAAAGGAAGAAGAATATGAGGTAATATCTAACTCTTGTGATCTTTTTATGATGAACTTCAAGATGAGCATGATTTCTTGCCTACCAAATTTGAAAAGTGTGCATTGAAATATATAACTATGAGGAAGAAAGTCATAGCATTGGATAATGAATTAGAGAAAATCAAGCATGATTATAATTCTATTTTTGATCGAAGGAGTATATTTCAAATTGAACTCGAACATTCCAAAATAGATTTTGAACTCTTGAAGTTGGAACTAGAAAGCAAAAATATAGCCTTGCAAAAGGTAGTGGAAGAAAATGTTGCTATCAAAGCTTCAATGGAAGAGAAATTAAAACTAAAATTGAAAAGTGAAAAGAAATCAAAGGGAATTACAAATTTTAGAAAGAGAAGTAATGCATCCTCACAACATTGTTATATGTGTGGAAAAAGAAGTCATTTTACTTATGATTGCTATTATAATGGAAGTAACTTCCTAAAACCAAATTGGTTTGGGTGCTTAAAACATGGGTTAATCAGTTATAAAGCCTCATAACCCTTCAGTTCTTAATAATGCTCAATCTAGAAAATCAAAAGCCAAATAGCCAAATTTTTTCCAAAATCTGTCCTCTTTCTCTCAAGCCCTAAGTTAACTTTGAGGAACCCTAAGCCTTCACCATTTATAGAATCAATGGCTAAAACCTCCCTTACAAGCAAGGTTAATGACAAAGGAAAAGAAAAAAGACCAACTGAGGACTTTTCTATTCTACAACCCAAGAGAAAGGGTAAAATGGTGCTAGATTCACTAGCTGAAACGAAAAGGGAGAGTCAGAGGAAAATGATAGCAAAAACAAAAGGATCTACAACAACAAGAATCTCTATTGGGAAAGGTAATCCATGAATCTCTTGATTTAGAAACATGGCCCATGCTGATAAGTATAAAAAGATTAAAAATGCAACCATTTCCTATGGGAAATTACTTGATTGGTCTAGTTTTGATGAGATTTCTACTGTTAAATCTGACTTGTCTAGATATTTTGATGAATTGAAATTGAAAGAATTAAATACTTTTCGAGATAGGTCATTTAGCACGATATTAGTTAAAAAGTTTTATTCCAACATTGCTCTTGATAAGAATGAGCTTGTGAATTGTGAGGAGTTCGTGGAAGATGAATTGAATGTTTTTCTTAATGGAAAAGAGTTTATACTCACTAACTCAGATTTAAGAGAACTTTTAAAAACTAAATTTCTAGTAAGAGAATTTAGAATTCTAGAAAACTATGATCCTAGTCCTATTTGGGAAATTATGACTAAAAAGAAAGAGAAATATCCTTTCAAAAGCTATACTAGTGACATTAAGAATTCTTAGTTGAGGATTTTTCACTATTTTATTTCCTTTCAACTTCATGGGAAAAGTAATAGTTACAGCTATGTAAGTTCACAGGATCTTTAGCTAATAGAATATGCCTTCAATGAGATTCCACTGAATGTGGAAGATTTATTATTGAAATGATTAAAAGAACTAGTTTTGGAGATAAAACAAACCTGTCGTATGGAAATATCATATCATCTCTGGTCAAGAAGAAAGGAATTTGGAGCATTCGATTCTAAGCTAATTGGATGAAGAGTAAGGACTAGGGAATTTTCTTGGGTAGCCTCATGAAAATGGGACACAAGCTTGAAATGGGGGAATGCATCAAATCTATCAAAGGTAGCCCAGTTCTTCCAAATATTGAAATTCCTTCCATTCTTCACTCTGGAGTAAGTCAAGGTTCTTTTCAGAGTGAGATGATGTTTAATTTGGAAATGAGAATTGATAAGAAGTTGACTGGGTAAATTGAGAAGATTGTTAAAATAGAAAAGGGATTGTAGCATCTTGAGAACTTCATTCTCAAAGAAAAGGAAACAAGATCCCATACATCTAAAAATCAAGCTAGAGTTGCAAATTCCTCAAATGAGAGAATTGAAACAGAGCAGCTTAAAATTCATGCCTCTGACCATAAGGTTGAGACTGTAAAAAAAATGCTGAAAATGAGAAAAGGATCAGAATGATGAAGTAGGTTCTAAAGCAGAAACAACTATGGAAACTAAAGAGGAAAATGAACGTGAAGAAGTGATGGAGAAAATGATGTTAGGAACGACATGATTAGAGCATCAACTCAGCGGAACAGAAAAAATTGAAATAAAATAAAAATCATGCCTCCTACCTTTGGATCACCTTGGTTGTTTAATGCAAAGTTAAGCACCACATAAAATCAGAAAAAGTTTTACCTTTCCAAGTGATATCGTAATCAAATGGATTCTTTTTGGGGAAAAAACATGAACACTTTTCGTGTGAAAGAATCCTAGCCACTTAATTGCTTGGCCTCTAATGTTGCACACACGATTGCAACGAATCTTTTTCAAGGGAAGAGCTTTATGCCATGGGCTTGTGCTAGCAAGTGGACAATGATTTGTCCTCTTTTCCTTTTTGCTTTCCAGCAAAGAATCGAAGGAGAAGTTTTGCAAAAAAAAAAAACTTCTCAAGAGTGGCGGCACTCAAGAGATAAACCTTTTTTTTTTCTTTTTCTCTCTAGAAAAGAGTGGTTATAATGTGATATTTATATCTAGGTTTAACTTATTAAAATTTACAAAATAAGTCCTTAATACTATAATAATTATAATATTTAACCAATACCGAACTAAACTCTTTTAATTAGGTACTTAGTAGTTAAAACCTAGAATTTGATTTAAGTCTAACTTAAATCATCACACGTTCAATTTAATCCAAATTGCAACCTTTGTGTGTGACCCATTAGGTTCCTAAAATGTTGGCAATGGAATTGAATTATAATATTATTAATTAATTTAAATGACTTAGGGTGATGATTTCTATTTGGACCACTCATTTGCCTTTATATGCTTCATATTATGCCCAAAAACATCCTATTTTGGCATCCTTGGTTAGGCACCCGTAGAGATGAAATCAAAGGATAGTACTCCACATACAAGACAACTTGGTGTCTCAAGTCTAGGGAGCAGTTACACAACTGACATATGAGAAGTATTGCATAGACACTTGAGTGTGGTACCAAATGCACTTCTGATGGCAGGTCATGTTCAGTGAACTCGCTCTCCCATGGCAAGCACCCACATGCTAGCTCCAAGTATTTCTCTACTTCAACCTATGAGAGCTATTGCTTCCTTCACAAATAAGGAACATAACATGTGTCGAACTTTAAGCATTATTGATGCCTTGTTTCAATAATTCAATGATCAAGAACATTTAGGAACAATGCTTTGATGCATAAAGATCTCATAATTGTATCCCAATACAATTCCTTTGCAAGGCATATATAGTTCCATGGGCTTTATCTACATAAGTATAAAAAGTAATTAAATCACAAACTTATGGATAAAGAACTACCTCAATGTTATTACGAATAACAAAATGTCATACATAAATATCTCACAATTGCAATTCCTATACCACCACAGATTGACTTGTAGGGCTTATTCTAACAAATGAACCATGAACCAGAAAAAGAGGTGGAATAGAATGGAATTGTCAACGCAGATAAATATGAAGGACTATTGCTCTTAGATTTCATTATTGAAATTTTGAAGGAAGCTACAGCTGATTAAGCAAAAGCAAAAGAAAAATTGGAACAAAAAGCTAAATCAACTCAAAAAGAAAATAAAGAGATTGCACCACAGTAAACTCAGAAAAAAAGCAAAGCCATAACCACTAATTTAGTCTTTGGGAAGCCTTTTGGTAAGGGAATAAGATAATGGCAGCCAAGACTACCTCTTTTGAAAGAAAAAAGTCTGCATAGCTAGCATTGTCCTTTTTCAAACCACCCTTCAAACTTGCACCACCTCAGATCATATCCTTATCATTTGATTCCTTATCCTCTACACCGTATTATTCCTCCACCTCATATCTTGAACCCTTAAAAGTGCATTTTGGCACTAATGAGTCCTCACCCTCCTCAAACTCTGATGGGAATTAAGCTTAAGTAGGACCCTCTTTTTTGGATGATGACAAAATTGGGGAGAAAATAGGCTGAAAGATTAGGTTGCTTATGCTGAACAATGGTTATATTTTGTGTTCGTGATGAAATTGCTAAACAAATGGTTTTAGGTTATTATATTTTGTGTTGCTGAACAATGACAATGGTTATATTTTATGTTGCTGATGAAATTTAAATATTTCTATGCTAAATGTTTTTGTTAAATATTTCTATGCTTAATAGTGCTTATATTTATGGTTTATGTTGAATGTTTATATCTATATGATTAAAAGTCAATCTTGAGAATATTGCACTTCCTAATTTTAGCAATAGTTGTACATATATATACATGAATGAGAAAAATTTTTTATGCACATATTAAAGGGGAGCAATCCCTCACCTGCACATAAATATAAAATTCATATTGACATTGCACTCTTAATCTAGGAGTATTTTGTTATCATCAAAAAGGAGAAGAATGTTGACTCCATGTGTTTTGATGATAACAAAATATTCCTTATTTATTAATGTCTAACTTCACTACTTAAGTGTGTAGGAAAAAGTTTAAATCTCTTAATAAAATTGATCATTAAAGGCAAGTCAAGAAGCTTGCTCGCTTAAAAGATTAGTTAATCAGTTAAAGTTGGAAAGAAGAAAAGGTTTAGTAAAAACAGAACATCATTAACTAATTAACATGGAGCCTTAACTAGTTAAGGCAAAACTAGGCGTTATATAAGAGTAAGACAAAAAAGCTTTAATCAATTAGCTCCAAGCTTAACTTATTAAGGAGGTGTTGGAAGCTAAAGATAGAGAGGTGCTAATCGATTAAGGAAAAAGATTAATCGGTTAAAGCTCAAGACTTGAAGCACTTTGAAGTTTCAAAATTCAAATTTAAATTGAAGTTAAACGTTGAAGGGAGCCAAAATAAAGAAATTCAAATTCAAAAATTTTTTAATTGGTTGAAGTTTATTTTAGTAAGTTAAAGTTGGAAGAAGAAAAGCTTCAATCAATTAAAGGAAGGACTAACCAATTAAAAGAAGATTGTTGGATGGGGAAGTCTAAAAATAGAATGTTCTTAATCGGTTAAAGCCATCTTTAACTGGTTAACCAGTGAATAGAGTTGCTAGACAGTGTGTCACGACCCGGTACTCCCCTCGAGCCCATGACAACAGCCTCGACATCCTGGTAGACATTCATTACTCGGAGTGCCAACGAAAACCCCGCAAGGCTTTAGTACCATTTTTTTTTCATCTCCTCTGTGAGTAATCATAGCCAAACCTCTGTTTTAAAGAATTTTAAGCTTTTTCCCTTTCAAAACCGTGGAAAAATAATTTTTGCCTCACAGGGGCGTTTTCATCATTTTTCCTTAAAATTTTTCGAACCTGACTAAAAGTGTAGTAGATGAGTGGAAAACACATATTTCATGATTCAAAATAAATTTGGGTGTCTAAAACATTTATTAAAAATGATATTGCAACTATTTGAATAAAATAAAAATATTCAATAAAATATTCTAATTTCTTGTAAAACAATATTTATAGAGTCATCGGTAAATAATTTTTGTAATGTAAAAGCTAAATAAATTCATACGTACTATAATACATATAACTGGGATATGAAATTTACTTTACATTGACTCGTGGGCCCACAAGGAACAAAAGTGCACAAATGCAGTAAACCTACAATTTTTGGAGAAGTAAAGCCGACTATAATCTTTGACAATAACTGCTATCCACAGGCTACCTCGGGCTTGAAATGGTTGAAAAAGAGGGTGGTGAGATTATAAAATACCAGTGAGTAAATAGATACCATCTAAACCATCTAAAGTCGAGTAAATGGAGACAGATAAAACAGTTTAACATACTGAAATTCATCACCTTTTAACTTGTTTCAACCAAATAAAATCAATTCATATAAATCGAGTAATCAACATGGCTTATGAATTTCTTAAAACTTTGGCTTGTGCCAAAATCATTTTTATACCTAGTTATTAGGGATGCCTTGATCGAGGGCTATCCCAACTGACTCCGCCAAGGCTGGTAAAAAGTTATGTACGCATAAATCATGTTTTTATTATGTAAACATAGTCGTTCCTTGGCGTTGGCTGAGTTCCCCTCACGTGGTGGTTGGGCGTGAAGTGAACTCTAAAGTTTAACCTCTGGAGTTACCCTATGTGCCTCTCCAATCAAGGTACATATATATGACTAGGTTCCGTGCCCCTCTAATAGGTTGGTCCATAGAACCAGTCCATTGCAGCAAGCTAAACCCACAATATACTAAAAATTCAACAACATGATATGGCAATTTTATCATTATCCAACCTATCAAGGCAAACAACAGTTTATACATTTCAACACAAATACCAATTCAGCCATTCATGCCAATATTTTCATAAACCAATCAATTAGAACCACAAATTCACAATACATCAAATGGTCTCCAATTACTCTATTTTCAAAGCCATTATTCAATTTCAAATCAATTTTATGAAATCATTTCATTAAATCACATTTGGTTTATAAAACTGAAAAATTAATCATTTAATTCATTTTCCATGAAATTCACAAAATCGGATAAAAACCATTTTAGATAATTAAGATGATAGTAAGGTTACTCACAGTACTAGGAGTTCGATATACTCCTATTCCCGATCTTTGAGCACAATCTCTTTACCCTTGTTAGAGGGCTCACCACCTATACATCATATGTGACACGAATTTCAATAAATTGTGTCAATTTATCATAAACTATTTCAAGCTCTATAAATCTATATGAATGCACAAAATGTGATGCAAAATGTTCGAATAGCCATTTAAATACGATATTCGACCTAATTCGCACTATTCTCGGTGTAATTGGCTAAAACCTCCAATTTAACTCCAAATCAATTTCTTTCACTTTCTACACTCCAATTATACTTAAAATACCTTAATGACTGTGAATATGATTCAATTTATTAGTCCGAACCATAAATCACATATGTCTATACATTAGGTAAAAATTCAGATTTTCATGCCAAAATTTTCCATTAAATTTCTAGCTTCATCAATCATTAAATACCACCAAAATATCATGAAATATCATCAATTTCAGCCTCAATATCCTCCCTAGAAAATTTGGCCTCTTGTGGGTTAGTGAAGAACAAAGTGATTCCTTGCTAGATTTTCATACTTTCCATTACCAAACTACCAAAAACACATAATTAGCTTCCAATCTAGCAAAATCAATGCTCAAAACATCTCATCTCAAATTCGGCCAACATGGGTTCATCATGCAAACTTGAGTTCTAAGCATGGAAAATGAAAAAGAAAGCATGGGTAGTGTAAATCCCAAGATAAAATCACAAAATCTTACCTTTATTAGCTTAATCCCTTGAAATCCCACACTTTTTCTTCAATTTTCCCATCTAGGGTTTGTGTTCTTTCCTTTCCTCTTCACTTCATGCTTTGGCCGACTGTATGGGTGAGACTAAGAGAGTTTTAAATAGATTTTACATGGAAATTCTAAAATAATCCAAGCTTGACACATGGCATGTTTCCATTGGTCCATGTGTAATACATATCCATTAACCAATCTCTCTCCACCACATAAAATGTTTCAATTATCCACAATGTAAAATGTTAATGGCTTAAATCCATGGGCATGACAAGTGTTAGGTGGTGTAAAATTCTAAAATTCCAACTTTGCCCCCGTAAACTAGTAAAATTACCGTTTTGCCCCTAAGAGTCCAAAAATGTCAGAATTTAAATTTTTCACCTCTCAAACTCAAATCATACTGCAATGAGTCAAATGTGATCAAAATCTTTTCTAAAAATTTCCATTTTATCCTCGAGTGACAAAATTACCATTTTACCTCTAGAACATGAAAATTCCAAATTGACTCCAATTCAGCCCTCGAACTCAAAATCATCATTTTATGTCATTATGGGGTTTTAAAATTCTCAATTTCATCTTAAGATCTCTATTTAGATTAGTTCGAGGCTTAATTCAACTTAATAGTACCATTTGGTACAATATCGACTTTTGACTATTTTTTGGGGCTTTCCGAGTATGCAAGCATATTGTCAATCACATGAAGGACATGGAAAGTACTTTATAAGGTCGGGCTTGACACAGTGTAAGACAGAGGAGGCTTAATTGGGTAAAGCCTACCTTTAGCTAGTTAACGAAACATTGTCAGCTTATTTGAATTTAAATGCTAGAAGACAAAATAAAGGCTAGAATGGCATCAAACATGCTCACAACAGCTAGAAACTATCTCTAACAGAAAAGTATGAGTCTCCAAGTATAAAAGGAAGCTTTAATGATTAAAGAAGGAAGAGAAAACCTTCTGAGATCATATTTTGAGCAAAAAGCCAAAATTTTTCTCTTACACACCTGTTCTTCATTTTTATTATTGTAAAAGTGTTTAAGCTTTTTTGTATTCATCTTAAATCAGCAAAAGTGATCATGTGTATTCCTTTTTTTTCTTATTTCTTGGTTGATTAGAGTATGGGAAGCACTTTAAAACTTATTGTAAGGGATTAGAACTTGTGTTAGAAGCTCACCTTGTAAATGCTTGGTGGAAGCTATTAAATCCTTTGGCTTAGTGACGTTGGGTTTAAAATCCTTGATTAGGAGATCAAGGTAGTGGATGTAGGTCAAAAGGACTGAACCACTATAAATACTTATGCATTGTCCACTTCTCTCTACCTTTCCTTGCTTGGTGTCTTTTAACTCTAATAAGTTTTAAACCTTCCCATTTATATTTTATTAAAAGCTCCTCAAGCTCACAAGGCTAACTTCAAAATTTGTAGTGCTATTCACCCCCCTTAGCACTCCATAGGGACCAACAATTTCCACAATTTGAGCAACATATTTTTTTGCTTAGATTCATCACGCACGTTAAGAGAAGGTTTATGTGATTGTGAATTTTTGAATTATGTATTGAGTTTTAAAATTTGTTTGATTCTTTCTCGAGGCAAAATCTTAGGCTATATGTAGTTAAGGAAATGATTTAGGCCATTTCTAGACCGATTGAGCCTTTTGAGCCATCTTGCTATATATTTATCCTTAGAATACCCCTTTGAGCCTAATGTAACCTTTTCTTTTTTAAATACTTAATTATTAACCTTGACCCTTATTTAAAAAGTTTCAATTTTTGCATCCCTCACTCCTAAGTGCATAAGTCAATTTAGGAAATGTAGTGAGTTGGATAGTAAATGATAACTTTATTTTATGGAGTTATTTGGTCTTAATTTCCAATGTATTTTGTCTAACTTCTTGAAATTTAATTTAACTATTAAGAGTTTTTTTAGCCATCTATTTTATTCAATTATATTGGATTTAATTTTGTGAAGTTATTTTCTGTTGTTTTATTTTAATTTTAGTTATTATTTATGTCACGGCCCAATTTCTCGGGCCATGACCGGCGGCATGAGCTCAATGAGCATCAGCTCACTAAGCCCAAGCAAGCCTATCCCTTTACCTTTGCTTAACAATTTATCATATCATGCATACACACACACTTTTTTTTTTTTTTCGGGTGTGAAAATAGCCAAAACACAATGGCATTATCGATAATAATATCCATGCACTATACCAGTCATGTATTTAGCAATTTACATTGCATACACCTATTCACATTGTTAGATTGTATTCACAATACGAAAAGATCCATGACTTCCAGCGGAGACATTTACAATAAAAAGGATTACTATCCAATGCCAGACACATACCCAGGAGATGCACTACAAGGACTCCTCGATCTAAGGTCCAACAGTCACTTAATCTGAAAACATGAGTTTTTTTATAAAACGTGAGTACAATACTTAGTGAGTGAACAAAAAGGGAACAAACATACCATAAGGAATGTTTATCGAAATCATGATGCATTCATTTTCTCAAAACCATGCAATTGTTTTAGCTCCTTTAAACCCCTCATGTAAACCCCACATGAGTAAATCACTTTACAAAAATCCATGCTCAACTATGGTACCAAAGAAATGGGAAATATGGCAAAA
>NC_030854.1:19045132-19047417 GCF_000208745.1 Theobroma cacao | reverse complement strand
CGGCGCATGAGCTCAATGAGCATAGCTCACTAAGCCCAAGCAAGCCTATCCATTTACCTTTGCTTAACAAATTTATCATATCATGCATACACACACACCTTTTCCCAGGTGTGAACATAGGCAAAACACAATGGTATTATCGATAATAATATACATGCACTATACCAGTCATGTATTTAGCAATTTACATTGCATACACATATTCACATTGTTAGATTGTATTCACAATACAAAAGGACCCATGACTTCCAGCGGAGACATTTACAATAAAACGGATTACTATCGAATGCCAGACACATACCTAGGAGATGCACTACGGGGACTCCTCGATCTAGGGTCCAACAGTCACCTGATCTGAAAACATGAATTTTTTTATAAAACGTGAGTACCATACTTAGTGAGTGAACAAGAAGGGAACAAACATACCATAAGGAATGTTTATCGAAATCATGATGCATTCATTTTCTCAAAACCATGCAATTGTTTTAGCTCCTTTAAACCCCTCATGTAAACCCCACATGAGTAAATCACTTTACAAAAATCCATGCTCAACTATGGTACCAAAGAAATGGGAAATATGGCAAAAACCCACAAGTTAGCAAAATGAATAGAAAGTTTCTCGCTGTAGCGAGAACTAGTTTTGGTGAAGGCCCTAAAACCCGAGAGTTTCTCGCTGTAGCGAGAATGAATTTCGCTGCAGCGAAACAGAGCAATAAGAGAAAAGTTTCCCTTCACTCAACAAAAAGGTCATCTTGCTAAACTAACAAAATCAACATAAAACTCATGAAAATTCCCAAAGTGCAATGTATCAAATTTCACATATATGTCAACCATATATCACATTCAAGAGCTTTCATTTCATAAGTCTAGATATGCATAATTAGATAGACAAACATCAATATCATCATAATCACACCCGGCTCATGTGCATCCCCCCACATCGTGCACATAACCGGCACCATCGTGTGCATCCCCCCACATCGTGCACAATAAGTGCCATCGTGTACATCCCCCCACATCGTGCACAAGGGCACTATCATCATCCACCTCTCACGCCACCATAAAATGGGGCTCTGATACCAAGTTTGTCACTAGGGAGGGACATACCACTCAACCCCTTCACTACGGAGGTGACAAACGGTACCTATCAAAGCACTCATAGGGCGGCTCCACCTCTTTGGGTAGCCCTTTCCTCTATAAGTCCCTGGGCAGAGAGCCACGCTTTGCCCCTATTCACGCGTTAGAGTTCCCAAGGATCGGGTAAAACCCTTTGCTCTTATGCCAACTTAATTCTTCCCACATCGTGCACACACACGGTTACAGTCATTATACACAATATCATTCATCATGCACAACACACAGATATATATATCATCATATTGCAATAATGCATGAATCCATAGCAATCACATATCACAACATCAAACCATTTAACAAAAGCTTGTTCCCAAGGTACATTTTCTAAGACAAGTTGGATAGAATCTTTCATATTCCCCAATACAAGTTTGAAATGCAAGTCCACTCACCGGTATCGAAAATTCAGATTTCGGGTGCACTCGGACTAATAGTCCTCAGGCGCAATTCCTTTGTCTTTTCCGGACGTCTCACTATCTTGACAAATAACAAAGTCAAGGAATTTACTATATTGTCCCTAAATTGATATAAACTAATTTAAATTACTGATGCTTGATATGTAAATGCAAAAATACGTTCGATTATCGCTTAATCGCGGTATCGATTAAATTCGACCGATCACCGATTAATTGGCGATTCTGTCCAAATCACCTCCAAATTAATCCATTTCTTCTCTAATACCTTAATTTACCACATACCATTTAAATAAAGCCAAATTCAGCATTAGAACCCTCACAGTTCCTTATAGAAAAATTCGGTCATTTGGTGCACTAGCACCAAAATTTTTTCTACATAATCGTTTCACCTTAATTCATCATTTTCCAAGCCATTTTCCTTGAAATAAAAATATTCCCCCATTGATATTCAGCCCTCATGGTTCGACCAACAAGGAACCCTAGAGATTCTTTTGTGTTTTTGTTCATAACCATGCTTAACTATCCCTAAACACTAACATAGTCTAAAATCAAATTATTCCAACAACAATTCCTCTTCCATACCCATTTTTCAGAATTGAATTCATCATGATAACTCAATATTCAACCATGGAAATCAAGAACAAAAGCATGGGTAAGCTAGGTATCAAGGAGAATTAAAGAAATTCTAACTTACCTAGCTTGTTTCCTTGATTTCTTCACTTTTTCTTTGAATTT
>NC_030854.1:18999382-19045023 GCF_000208745.1 Theobroma cacao | reverse complement strand
GTTTCCTTTGATTTTCTTCTACTTTTTTCTTTGTAATTTCCTACCTAGGTTTTCTGTTTTTTCCCTTGTTCTTCCTTTGTTCTTATTTCTGGTTGCCTAGGCTGAATATGGTGAGAGAATTGGGGATTTAATGGGCTGATTTCTATAGAAAATAATAAAATAATCAAGCATGCCTTGTGGCACATGCTTATTGGCCCAATTTTTTAACTTTTTGACTTTTTCTTCTTAATTTTCGACCACAAATATTCTGGTATTTATCCAATCCTACCACAATTAAAATCCCTTGGTCTTGACAAGTGCTGGGGAGAAAAATTTATCGATTTACCCCCGAGATGAAAAAATTACGATTTTACCCCTATACTTTGAAATGTACCGGAATCACATTATTTCTACTTTTCAACCTCAAATAACACTAATATTGATCAATATTAACCAAATGGGGCAAAAATTGTTTTACAAAAATTTCTGTTTAGTCCTCTAATGGCAAAATTACCATTTTGCCCTTGTGCTCTAAAAATACCGAAAATCATAATTTTTCACTACTAAACATTATTTTATACTCCAATAATCATAATTATATTTCATATAATTATTCTTGGTCAAATGTGATCAAATCTTGACTAGAAATCTCCATTTTATCATCAAATGGTAAAATGACCGTTTTGTCCCTAATCGGTCAATTTTCTTGATGGACTCCTAACTGGACCTTGAACTCCGAATCACTATTCTAAGCCATTCTGTGGGTTTCAAAATTTTCAATTTCCTCTTAAAATTTTTATTTGAACTAGTTCAAGGCTTGATTTAACTTAGTTGTACCACTCGGTACAATACCGTCTTTTAATCGAGCTTGATAGGGTCTCACAATTTAAGTTAAGTTTTATGTTTTTGTAGGTGTGCTTTGAAAACAGGGTCAAATTTATGAAAGAGATGCATTTTAGGTGCAGACTTTATTTGTATATGTTGCAGTTTTTTGATAATATCTCCCACTAAAATAGTTCAAATGATGTGACTCTTCAACCATTGGAAAGTTAAGAGGCAGAGCTACAATTTTCATGTTTACCACTTCACCAAGTGTAGCTTGGAAGGTGGTCAAAAATCATTTTGAAATTATAGCACTGTAGCAAAGCTTGAATGAACAAGAAAGGCCTTAAATGTCGAGGCCATGGAGGAGCCAATGCTGTGATGCCCCAATCAAAGAAGATGTTAAAGGCTTGATGGATGTTTGGTGCCATAGCCACCAAGAGCCTAGCACCACGGTGCCCAAAGAGAAAACAAGAAAAAAAAAATAAAAGAAGGCTTGACGCCACAGCGCCCAAGGGAGCATGGCCACGATGCCCACTAAGAAAGGAGGAATTTCTACAGAATTCAACTTCTGTTTTAGACTTTTGGCTTCCCATAAACTCAAGTCCTATTTGGTCCTACCTTTATAGCACATTTTAGGTAGAAGTTAGCAATAATTAGGTATTAGTTAAGAGTTATTTAAAGAGTTTCTTCTGAAGAAAAAAAGAGGCATTGAGGCTAACAAGAGAGCATGAGAATTCAAAGGAGGAATTGTGGATCGAATAATTGAAAACTCTTGGGATTCTTTTCTAGTTTAGTTTTCTTTAAACTTTCTTGTTTAGCTTTAAAGTTTAAACTTTTTTGGATGATGCTTTTATTTATCATGTTGAACTAATTTTATTTATCTAGAATCATAATTGAACCCAATGTGTAGTCTAAGTTTTTAATATTCTTTCTTGCTTTATGATTGATAATGTTTGAGTTGTTTATTTCAATCTTGTTCTTAATACTTCTAATTGAACTGGCCACTAATTAGATTGATATGGAAACCTAAATGGAACTAGAAGAGAGTTTAGTGTAGGCTTGGATGAAATAGCATAAGATCAAAATCAATTGCAAGAGATGACTGATTTGATTTGCATGTAGGGTAAGAATACACTTACAAGCCACATGTAACCAAAATTAGAGTTGGTACTTAATGAGTCTTTCTTAATTTTAATTTGCATAGGAATATAGTAAATTGGTTAAGTTAGATATTTTTATAAGAACATCAAAAGAAACTTATAAAAGATTTAGAACTCTAGGTTAATAACTCAAACTTATCTAGTAAGTGAAGGAAGAATAAAAAATTCAGATGAAACATTAAGGAGATATTGTGGTTCTAGGCTTTTGATTTATTGATTTTAATTAGTTTATTTGCAAGTTTTATTTTAACTTAGTTTAGTTTAGTTCTTTAAAATTTCCACATTCTTAAATTCATTTGAATAAAATTAAGGTGTGACAAGTTTAGTACTTAAGAATTAGCAATTCAAATAAATTCTCTATGGGAAGGATACTTTACTTCATCACTCTATTACTTGTTTGCGATACGCGCACTTGCGTGAGAAATCAAACACAAGGTGTTGACGTTGTTGCCGACGAATTTGATTTTAAATTCTTTTTTGGTAATATTAAAGCAAGAATCGTTAATCTTACATCAAACTTTTTCTTTATTTTGGGTATTTTTTGTCACATAATGGCTAACAAACAAGAAGAGAACAAGTCCTTCCTAGAATATGCTGTACCTATCGTTCAAGGCCTTCATTCTAGCATCCGTAGACCTGCCATCCAAGCCAATAATTTTGAAATCAAGCCAGCAATCATTCAGATAATTTAGACTTCTGTTTAGTTTGGAGAATGTCGAATGATGATCCTAATGCACATATTGTGAATTTCTTAGAGATTTGCGATACTTTCAAAAATAATGGTGTTTCTGATGATGCCATTAGATTGAGGCTTTTCCCATTTTCACTAAGAGATAAGACAAAGAAATGGTTAAATTCACTTTTAGCTAGTTCAATTGGTACTTGGGATGATTTAGCTAAGCAATTCTTAGCAAAACTTTTTCCACCAACTAAAACAGTTAAGATGCGCAATGATATCACCTCTTGTACATAATTCGATTCTAAATCACTATATGAGGCTTGCGAGAGGTATAAGGATTTGCTAAGGAGATGTTTTCATCATGGGTTACCAAAATGGTTGTAAGTTCAAACTTTTTAAAATGGTTTGTTGGGACCAATTAAAGCCACAATTGATGCTACAACTAGATATGTACTTCTGAGTAAATCCATTAATGAGGCTACTGATTTGTTAAAAGAGATGGCATCCAACAATTATTAATGGCCATATGAGAGATTGGGTCCAAGAAAAATTTCTGGTATTCATGAGCTTGATGCAATCAATGCCTTGACTTCACAATTAGCTACTCTCACCAAGTAAATTGATACACTAAGTGTTGATGCAATTTAAAGCCCTTTTATGACTTGTGATCTTTGTAGGGAAAGACATTCCATTAACCATTATCCCATTTACATTGGAATAGCCCATCATGTTGGAAATAAGCAACCATAAAATAATCCATATTCCAACACATATAATCAAGGGCAGAGGAATCATCCTAATTTTTCTGGGAACAATAACCAAGCGTTTTCATCAACTCCTAAACCAAATTTTCCTTTAGGTTTTCCACCACAAGCTAAAGCTCTTATGCTAGAGAAAAAGCCAACCATGGATGAAATGTTCATGTAATTCATGGCAAAGAAGGATGCTTACATGAGAAAGAATGATGTCATCATTCAAAGTCAAACAAAATCAATAGTAGACCTAAAGGTATGTTACCTAGTGACACCAAACCAAACCCCAAAAGAAAAGGAAAGAAGCATTTTAATGTAATCACACTCAGAAGTGGTAAAAAGGCAAGTCAAGAAGAAAGTGGTAAGGATTTGAATTTTGAAATTTTAATTGTTTATGATAAAAAAGAAATTGAAAAAGTAGTTGAAAAAGAAGTTGTGATTGAAAATTCTACCAAAAAATCTAAGGAAAAATCATAATTAAAACTTGCACCAACACCTCCACCACTTTTTCCTTAATGTTTTTAAAAATAGAAACTTGACAAACAATTCTAGAGATTTCTTGAGGTATTTAAAAAACTACTTATTAATCTTCCATTTGCTGAAGCTTTGGAACAAATGCCAAGTTATGTGAAGTTTTTGAATGACATATTGACCACAAAGAGGACATTGGAAGATTTTGAGATAGTTGCACTTACTAAGGAGTGCAATGCTATAATCTAGAATAAGCTTCCATCAAAGCTTAAGGATCCCAAAAGGTTTTCTATCCCTTGTACTATTGGTAGTTTTAAAATTTCTAAAGCTTTGTGTGATCGGGGTGCTAGTGTTTCAATAATGCTTTTGTCTATTGCCAAGAAACTTGGATTTAAAGATATACAACCTAGTATAGTTACCTTGCAATTAGCAAACAGATCGATTAGGTACCTTATAGGGATTATAGAAGATGTTTAGGTTAAAGTTGGGCAATTGTACATTCTGGTGGACTTCATTGAACTTGAGATAAAAGATGATGTTGAAATTGCTCTTATTTTAGGACAACCATTCTTATCTATAGTAAGGACAATCATACATGTGAAGATGGCAAAATAACTTTCAAAGTTGGAGAGGAGGAAGTAGTGTTTAATTTGTTCAATGCAACTAAGTATCCTTATACATATAGTTGCTATAAAGTAAATTCAGGTGATGAGTTGGCTAAAAAGGAATTTGATGAGGTTTATCCTCCAACAACAAGTACAATAAATTTTAAGGTTTGACAACAAGTTTAGTTATGATCCACGCTTCAAGCTTTTTTCCATGAAAACACAAATCAAGATGGTTATCTTGATCCTAGTTCTACCCACTGTTTCGTTTCTCCATGTTTTGCACCTCGATTGGGTAAAGATCGTGTTATGGGAGAAGAACAATTAGTGGTGTCTACCCCTTTAAGGGAGGTATTTATAGCAGAATGGGAATATAAGTCTTGCATAGTTCGGGTCAAGGATAAAGACACTTTGGTCAATCTAGTGGTATTATATGCCTTAGATTTTGATGTGATTTTGGGAATGGATTGGCTGTCGCCTTACCATGCTAGTGTGGAATGTTATCATAAATCGTTTAGATTTGATTTTCCAAGAGAGCCATCATTTAGTATTTAGGGGGATAAAAGTAATGCTCCAACTAATTTGATATTTGTCATGTCTACTAAAAGGCGACTAAGACAGGGTTGTCCAGGTTATTTGGCTATTGTGAGAGATACCCAAGCAAAGGTGAGGGATATAAACCAAGTATCAGTAGTGAATGAGTTTATAGATGTATCTCCATATGAACTACCAGGTTTGCCTCATAAGCAAGAGATTGAATTTTTTATAGACTTGATTCCCGACATTAGACCCATATCCATACCCCATATCGAATGGCACCTGCGAAGCTTAAGGATCAATTAGAAAATTTGTTAGATAAAGGCTTCATCCGCCTTAGCGTATCACCATGGGAGCACCGGTGCTATTCGTAAAGAAGAAAGATTGGTCACTTAGATTGTGTATTGATTACCGACAGCTTAATAAAGTGATGGTGAAGAATAAGTACCCCTTTCTGAGAATAGATGATTTATTTGACCAATTACAAGGAGCATAATGTTTTTCTAAGATAGATCTACGATCTGGGTACCATAAGTTAAGGATCAGGAATGAAGACATACCAAAGACTGCATTTCGAGCAAGATATGGGCACTATGAGTTTTTAGTGATGTCATTTGGGCTTACGAATGCCGTTGCGACCTTTATGGATTTGATGAACTGAGTGTTCAAACCTTATTTGGACAAGTTTGTGGTGGTATTCATTGATGACATTTTGATCTACTCAAGGAGTCGGGCGGAACACAAGCTACACCTTAAGATAGTGCTCCAAACTTTGAGAGAACATGAATTGTATGCCAAGTTCTCTAAGTGTGAGTTCTGGCTCGAAAGTGTTACCTTTTTAGGACATGTGGTCCCTAAGGATAGGGTACAAGTCGACCCAAAGAAAGTTGAGGCAATGGAAAAATGACCAAGGCCAACATCGGTTACTGAGATTAGGAGCTTTTTGGATTTGGCCAACTATTACTGTCGTTTTGTGAAGGATTTCTCCAGAATAGCTGCACCTTTGACTAGGCTAACACATAAGGATATAAATTTTGAGTGGTCAGATGCTTGTGAGGATAGCTTTGAGAAGCTTAAGGCTTGTCTCACCACTACTCCAGTATTAAGCTTACCACAAGGCACAGGGGGTTATACGGTATTTTATGATGCATCACAGATTGGTTTAGGGTGCGTATTAATGCAGCATGGGAAGGTGATTGCATATGCATCGAGACAACTTAAAAGGCATGAGCAAAATTACCCCACGCACAATTTGGAGATGGCAACAATCATGTTTGCCTTAAAGATTTGGAGACATTATACAGACCACAAGAGCTTAAAGTATATTTTTCAGCAGAGGGATCTTAACTTGCGACAATGTAGGTGGATGGAGTTGCTTAAGGATTATGACTGTACTATTCTCTATCATCCTGGTAAGGCTAATGTAATGGCAGATGCCTTAAGTAAAAAATCGATGGGGAGTCTGGCACATCTATCTATAGATAGGAGATCCTTGATTCGGGAGATGCAGGGTTTAGGAGATAAAGGTGTGCATTTCAAAGTTTTAGAGACAAATGCATTGTTAGCACATTTTAGAGTTAGACATATCATAATAGACTAGATTAGAAAAGCCTAAAGTAAAGATGAGTTCGTAACTAAGGCCTTGGAAGACCCTCAGGGAGGGAAAGGAAAAATGTTTACTAAAGGTACAAATGAAGTATTGAGGTATAGGACCAGACTTTATGTGCCCGTAGTGATGGATTGAGGAGAGAAATACTAGAGGAGGAGCATATGGCAGCGTACGTGGTACATCCAAGAGCTACAAAGATGTACCAAGATTTGAGGGAAGTATACTGAAGGGAAAGACTTGAGAAAGACATAGCTGAGTTTGTTTCTAAGTGCCTAGTTTGTTAGTAGGTTAAGGTAAAGCACCAAAGGCTCGCAGGGCTACTACAGCCATTACCGTTGCCCGAATGGAAATGGGAGCATGTTGCAATGGACTTTGTAATGGTTTGCCTCAAACTAGTGGGGGCTATGACTTGATTTGGATTATAGTAAATCGGTTAACAAAGTTAGCTCATTTTCTTTCGGTTAAAACTACATACGAGGCTACCTAGTACACTTGAGTTTATGTGAACGAGATAGTACGACTGCATGGTATTCCCATTTCTGTAGTATCTGACAGAGGGACACAGTTCATTAGTAGGTTTTGGGAAAAGTTGCAAGAAACATTGGGCATTAAGTTGGATTTCAATACAACTTTCCACCATCAGACTGATGGACAGTCTGAACGAATAATACAGACATTGGAAGATATTCTAAGGGCATGTGTAATAGACCTTGGGGTCAGATGGGATCGGTATCTACCCTTAGTGGAGTTTGCTTACAACAATAGCTTCCAAGCTAGCATCCAAATGGCACCATTTGAGGCATTATATGGATAGAGGTGCAAGTCACCCATTGGGTGGCTAGAGGTGGGAGAAAAGAAACTCTTGGGGCCAAAGTTGGCATAGGATGCCACCAAGAAGATAAAAATGATTCATCGGAGTATGTTATTAGCGCAAAGTAGAGAAAAGTCATATGCTGATGACAGACAGTGAGACTTGGAGTTTCAAGTGGAGGATCATGTATTTTTTAAGGTCTCACCAACAAAAAGGGTAATGAGGTTCGGTAAAAAGGGAAAATTAAGTCCTTGGTATGTAGGACCCTTTGAGATCTTACAAAAGATTAGAATAGTAGCATACCGTTTGGCACTACCACCGAACCTCTTGACTATCCATCTAGTATTTCATGTGTCAATGCTAAGGAAGTATAACCGAGATCCATCTCATGTAATATGATATGAAATCATTCAGTTGAGAGATGATTTAACCTATGAGGAGCAACCGGTGGCTATCCTTGATAGAAAAATCAAAAAACTCTGTTCAAAGGATGTAGCCTTAGTGAAAGTGTTATGGTAAAAAACCATACCAGTGAAGAGGAAATGTGGGAAGCTAAAGAGGAGATGCGGACAAAGTATCCACACTTTTTTAATACATAGAGGTACGCAACCTTATAGTTGGATCTAAATTTAAGGACCGAATTTTCTTTTAGTGGGGGAGAATGTGAAACTCAACCTCCATAGATGCATAACTAGAGGTAGACTGATGAGTGCATCAAATTCACATATTTAATGGGAGATTAAATACCTAATTAGTCTAAGTTGGACTAGATTTAGGATCGAATTTAGGTATTTTTATTTATTTTATTAGTTTAGGTTAATTTATGTTTAAATGTTTATTTTAAGTTAATGATGTTAGTTTTACATTATTTATAATTATTTTATGTTTTTATAGGAGTAGGATAAAAAATAATTTCAATTGGTGAAGAAAGGTGCATAATGGACTATTGCTCTATTTGCATATGTTTCGGTTTTTCAATTATATCTCCCACTACAGAAGTCTAAATGACATGATTTTGGGATAATTAGAAACCTAAGAGGTAGGGATACAACTTTAGTGTTTATCACTTTACCCAGTTCTAATCAAAAAGTGGTCAAAATCTTTATCAAAGTGAAAGTACTACACCAAAAGAACAAAAATAGGCATTTTTGTAAATTACGTGAAGCTTTGATTGACTTTAGAGATAAATATCTAAAGTTCCAGCACTTTCTTCATCTTCCTCTCATTTATTCTCTCCTTTTACAGAACTTTCGTCCTTCATGGAAAGAAACCTTAAAACCTCCATAACCTTCTCATACTAACTCCAAAATTCATGTTTTTGCACACTTTTCATAGGGTTTTTCGTTCTCTTTCACTTTTTCACCTCAAAAACCCTAAAAAAAAGTTTTTCCTTTGCACTTTCTCTCACTAGCTGAACATTTTTAGAGAGGGAAACTCTTCAAATTAGCTTGAAAACTCTTGAAGGAGTTTTCCCTTTTTAATCCTCACTAAGAAAATTCAACTACAAGTCCATCAAGGTGAGAAATGAGTTAAGGTTGATTTTAAGTTGTTAAAGATGGCTCATAATTAGATTTGTGGGCTGTTATATTTTTTATGGTTAAATTGTGTGTGATAGGTTCCAACGACGCCCCACATTTCCATTTGGAGCATTAGTTGCAATTAGAGTCAATCAAAAGAATCAACAAGGACAAGTGAGTGAACTTGCATTAAATTATGTCATGCTTAGGAACAAGCCCTTGATGAAACATTTTATGTTGTAAAATATGTAATGTGATGAACCCATGTGTTCCTATATTCTGATGATATATATGTTATGCTTTGAATGATGACCAGAAATTGGGCTGTGACATTTGAGCAAGCCAAAATTATGTTTAAGGTAAAGATTTAGGTCAATGATGTAGAATTTATAAGATTTGAATGTGGCATGTTGATAGGTTAAAGGTTTAGCTATATTGATAGCTGGAAATAATTTGAAAGCCATGATTTGCCTATGGAATAAAAATTTATGGTATAAAAGTTAATGTTTGTGCATCATTGATTGCTAGATGTATAATGGGAGTATGAATGCTGCCCGAATATTGAGTTGTGTGAATTGAGGCTAAGAATGATAAGCCAAGCTAAGCAAGTGCTAGCACAAAGACATTGAAGTGTTAAGGTGAGTGGGGAATTTTGATGCATAGAAGCATGATGATTGGGGTGCATGCATGCTTCCATAATGAAATGCATGATGTATGCTATGTATGAACTAAATGTATGTCTAGAGGTAGAATTCCTAGACTAGGAAATGTTTATGAACAATGTGATACACCTAGAGGTAGTGTGCCTAGGCCAATGATGTTAATATAAATGTTTATATGATGAATATGTGTCTAGAATGCCACACCTAGACTAGTGACAGATATGAGAATTATGTGAATTGCCTAAAAGATTGTCTTAAGCTAAGTGATTAATATGCTTATGGTTACATTCTCAGAATGAAAATTAAGGCATGATTCTGAGTGATTGAATATGTCATGATGACTAGTATGATGAACTACGATTATGTGATACATGTATGATCCATTCGTGGGTGATTTTGGATGATGTATGCTATGAGGTTGAATGTATCTATGTCCTTGTGACTATGTATGCTACCAGTAAGGATGGTGGTGAAGAGGGTGTCACAACCCAATTTTCGGGTGATGACCGGTGCATGGGCCTAATGGGCATAGCCCACTAAGCCCAAGCAAGCCTTTTTATTTAATCCCGATCGTCATTTCAACAATCATTCTTAAAGTCACATTTCGTAATTCTCAACTATAAAAATATTCAGTGATATACTATGGCAATCAAATACTTACATTTAGATCATCCAAAATAATATCACCCATTGTTAACTCATAGTGGCATCATCAATCAAAATATACATATATTGTTTATACTATGAATCTTAGTGATTTACATCACCCATACGCATGCACAGGCAAAAAACTCTTGACTACCAGCGGAGTGACTTTGGGTGAAGGTACAACTACTGAATGCCATGGTACCTACCAAAAAGATGAATATACATGGACACCTCAATCTAGGTCCCAACCACCTTTGACTCTAAAAACATGAAGTTAAAAGAGTGAGCATAAACCTAGTAAGTGAACATAGGAAGGAAACAAGCAAACGATATGGAAAAGTTGTAGAAAACATGATGCACTTATGTTAAAAACAATGCAATTTAGCTTAATTTCTTATAAAACCCCTTAATTCAACCTTTGGTTATTTAATCCCTTAGAGTGAAGGATCTATGATCAATAACGAACTTCAGGGTAAATGTGAGACCTTGACCTCTAGAGGCTCGTAACTGGGCATAGACGTAATAACACAAGCTAGGGGTAATTTCGTTATTTCCTTAGTAAGCCCCTAAAAGTAAGTTTTAAACAATATTATGGCCTAAATAGGTCTAAGGCATAAATGGATGATTAAATAAGGGTAAAATGACAAAGGAAACAAAAATTTTGATGATTTTCACGATAGGGGCAAAATGGTCATTTTTCACCTCAAGTCAAAATTTTTAAGTTTTCATGAACCTGAACAGTTCTAGACCATTATGGACCTTGTCCCAATGTCAAAAGAGTAAAAAGATTTCATATAGGGGTGGAAAAGGACAAGCTAACTTACTAAGGGCATTTTCATAATTTCTAAGAGAGTGGATAAGCTTGGGCTATAAATATCTTCTTCTTCCAGTAGCTTCTTGAATTATTAGTAGTTTTTCTTCTTCTCTTCTTCCCATCTCGCGTTGCTTCCATCCTCCATGGAAGCTTGATATGGAGCTTGCATAATTTTCTTTCTTTAGCTCTAGTTTTCATATCTTTGTGCCATTTTGACTAGAACCCTTATATTCTTTCACTCTCTCACTTTAAAACCTTTGAAAAATCCTACTTCCATACTTTCTCTCACTAGCTAAGTGTTTAGAGAGAGAAAAAGAAAGAAAGCCCTATAATAAGCTTGGGAATTGTTGGAAAGAATTTTAAAGTTACAAAGCTATCAAGGTGAGTAGTAAATTAGAATTGAGTTTTAAGTGTTGATAATGTTTAGTAATTGATTTGTGAGTTTATTGTTGAGATTTTGTATTGACTCTAATGTGATTAGGTAGTGAACATAGATAGCCATTTAAAATGGCAATTGAAAGCTAGTTAAGAGATAACTTTTAAGGTTTATAGTGTGTGAATTAACATAATGCTGATGCTAATGTGATTCTAAGTTCTAACAAAGCCCCATTACCCCAATTGGATCATTAGGGAAATTAGAGTCAACTAAAGGCTCAACAATATATCGGTGAGTGAATTGCATTTCAAATTCATTTTGGGGAATGTGACTGTTTGTATAAAGCGTTTGAATGATCTTATACAATTTTTCTTAAAAATGAGTGCCTTGGGAACAAGCTTTTGAGAAATGGATTATGTTGTGATATGTGGCTATTATGGATTCTTATACTACTACATTATGTTGATATATGTATATACGTATGAATATATATTATTGTGTAATTATATGGACTCGGCTATGTGCGAGTAGGGAATGTGCATAAGTCGATGATGACCCGGTTATGTGCGAGTAGGGAGTGCGCATAAACCGGTGATGACCTAGCCATGTGCGAGTAGGGACTGCGCATGAGCTGGTGATGATGGGATGGTGTGCATGATGATGATGGGTATATGTATATATATACATACGTAAACATGTGTGTTATAAGAAATTTATGAGTAATGGTATATGGTTGTAATGTATGTGAAATTCGGTATGTTAAACTTTGGGAAGTTGTTATGTGTTTTTTATTGGTTTGGGACATTTTAGCAAGGTGATTTTCTTTGGGAGGAAGCAAAATTTTTCATTGGTGCCTTATTTCTCGCTGATTCTCACTGCAGCAAGAAACTCTCGGGTTTTTGGAGGGTGGTTGGTCAGAAACTCGCTGCAGGGAGAAAATACTGTAGCATTCTCGCTGTAGCGAAAAACTTTCTGTTTTGTCTCACATTTTGATCAATTGTTGCCTTATTTTCCACTTCTTTGCTACCATATTTGAGCATGGATTTTCGACATTACGAAATAAATGATTTAAGTTTAAAATGAGGAGGTTTGGTGAGAAACCCTCATTCGGCTAATAGCTTAAATCCCAACGTCGCTGCAGCGAGAATGCCTTTCCGTTACAGCGAAGATTCGTTGTCACATTTGACTTGTTTGCGTGTCAAACCCTATTCTATAAAATAATTACGATGTCATTTACATGTTCAATAGAATGGTTACATATTTAGGAAGTTCAATGAATCGTTAAAAGACGATATTGCCTCTAATGGTACCATTAAGTCGATTACACCTCGAACTAGTTCAAATAGGAATTTTAAGGTGAAATTAAGAGTTTCACAATTCAGGGATGACTCAAAATGGTAATTCGGAGTTCGAGGATCAATTTAGAGTCAAACTGAAATTTTCACTATCTAGGGATAAAATGGTCATTTGCCACTTGAGGACAAAATGGAAATTTTTAGAAAAGATTTTTTGGCCCCATTTGACTTATTGGAGTATGATTTGAGGTTTAAAAGTGAAAAAATTTTAATTCCGGTATAATTTGGAGTACAGGGGCGAAATGATAATTTTACCACCCCGGGGGCAAAACGATAATTTTGCACCCCCAGAACATTTTTCTAGCACAAGGTCTTCACCCATCATCATTTTTGACCCTTGAATAATGTGTGGTGGAGATTTAAAGCTTAAAAGATAAGAATTTAAAAAAATGGACCAATAATGTAGTGACATGTGACAAGCTTAGATTATTATATTATTTAACTATAAAAATCAGCCCACACCACCATTTTCTCTTCATTATGGCCGGCCATAGCAAGAAAACAAAGGGGAAAGGAAGAACAAACCCTAGGTGGAAAGAAATTCAAGGGAAAATTGGTGAAAATTCAAGGAAACAAGTGACAAAAGGTAAAATTTCTTGATTTTGACTTGTGATCTACCTTTCCCATGCATTTCTCCTCACTTTCCATGGTTAGATTTCATGTTTTCATGGTGAATTCATGACTGCCCAAATGGGTATGGAGAGTGAATGAAGTTAGATTAATTTGATTTTAAGTTATGTTAGTGTTTTAAGTTAGTTTAGCATTTTTAGAAACAAAACAACAAGAAAAGAATTTATTTTCGTCCATTACCATTATTGGCTGAATTTTCTAGGAGAATATTGGCTGATGATCTTGATGTTTATTTGAGGAATTATGATGAATAATGATGAATTATGAGCCTAGAAAAAATAATGGAAACTTTCGGAGCAAAAATATGAATTTTTACCCACTAGGGGTATTTTTGGAATTTGTTATCAAGATTGATAAATTGAATCTCATTCACAGTCACTAAGGTAATTTAAGTATAATTGGAGTGTAGAAAGTGAGAAGAATTGATTTGGAGTTAAATTGGAGATAATAGGCCGAATTAGGTCAGCACCGCATTTAAGCGGTAGTCGGATAAGTTGTATATCATACCATGCATATATACCGAGCCTGAATTGATTTTATAATGGTCAAGCATTGATGTGGTGAATTATGTATTGTACATTGTGGATAGGTGGTGAGCAAATTACACAGGTAAAAGTACAGAGATTGTGCTTGAAGATTAAGATTAGGAGTACATCGACTCCTAGAACTGTGACTGGACAATTTATTGTCTTAAATATCTAGAGTAATTATACTTGTTCGATACTTTTATTGAATGGTGAGTTTAAATTATAAAATATTATGTTTTCCAATTAAAATATTTTTTAATAAAAATGAGATTTATACTGGTTTTGAAATCAAATATTGTTTTGGGAAAATTGAGTGTATGGAGACTGTGTTGAAATTTATGATTATATATGTTATTGAAATTGGGGCTTATGACACTATGGTAGCATGATGGCTAAATTTTTGGGGTTGGCATGAAATATGTGAATAGTTTTGGATTGGTCTCGGTAGACTGGATTAAATTTTATTCGCCATATTATACTACTGAAAATTTTATGGGTCTGGTGGTATATTAAACGGTCACTGCAGTGGTGGGGGTTTCCGTGGACTGCCTATGAGAGGGGCACGGTAACTCAATTATATACTTACCTCCGGGGGGAGATGTTGGGTGAAGTATCTCCTGAGGTATAATTTGAGTGCACCTCACGTTTGGGCCACCACGTGAGAGTGAGACTCAGCCAAAGCCAAGGAACGGCTGTGTGTCAGATGTGAAAACATGTTTATGGGTATGGGTCATTGAACAGCCTTGGCGGTCTTAGTGGGATACCTTGACGAAGGTACCCGCGAGAATGATTTTGGCAAGGGCCAAGTTTAAGAAATTCATAAGTCGGGAAATTTTGATGAAAAGAAATTGTTTAGTATAGATTGAAACGAAGTTTGTGTTATGAACATTATTGAGATATAACGTTTTTATATTGTCTCCATCTACTCGGCTTTAGATGCTTTTGATGGTAATTGTTTACTCACTGGGATTATTTAATCTCACCCCTCTCCCTATCCATTTTTCAGGCTCAAGATAGTTTGCTGATAGTTGATTAAGACAGGAATTAATCTCAAAGTGTATCTTAGAAAGTAAGGGTTCGTAGCCCTACACCTTCTTGGTCAGTTGGGGGCTCACATGTCACTGTAAACGAAATTTCATACTTTAATTATCTTTATTACTATATGAATAAATTTATTTTACTCTTACGCTGCAAAAGTTATTTTAGAAAAACTTTGAAAATATTGTGTTTTAAGAAAATAAAATATTTTATTTAATGTTTTTATTATATTCAAATAGCTATAATTTTACTTTAAACGAATGTTTTAGACTTCAAAATTTAATTTAAATAATGAAATATGTGTTTCCACTTACATATTACATTTTTACGGATTTCGAAGTTTTCAAAAAAACAAATGACGAAAATGCCTCTGTGAGTTAGAAAATAATATTTTATTGTTTTGAGTTGGAAACGACTTATGATTTCTTGAAATGCGAGATCTAATAACTGTCGCTCACCGGGGAGATGCGAAAGCTGATGCTAAGCCTTGCGGGGTTTCGATCGGCATTCGGGGTAATGGGTGCCTATCGGGACGTCGCGACGTTTGTCACGAGCCCGATGGGAGTTCTGGGTCGTGACATTGCGTATCACTGAAGCCTTTTTTTTTCAAATTATTTGTTATGTATGGGTTCATCATTACCAAGTGATTAATCATTTAAGGGTTTGATGAGGGGTTTTTAATATGAATGAAATTAAATTGCATTGTTTTAAAACAAGTGCATCATGATTTTAAATTTTTCTCTATTGTTGCTTGTTCCCTTCCTTGTTCACTCATTGGGTTTATACTCACCGTTTTCAACTTCATGTTTTCAGATCAAGAGGCAGCCAGTAACTAGGACGAGGTGTCCTCGTAGACTTGTATCCATCTTTTGGTAGGTGTCTCGACATTCAGTAGCTGTACATTCATCCGAGTCTCTCCATTGGAAGTCGAGTATTCTTTTGTTGTGTATAGACAAACCTAATGTAAATTATTAAGATACATGTTGTAGACAATGTATATACACTTGTTTGGTATGCCAGTATGAGGTGGTAACGTTTAATATTATTTTGATCCTAAGTTATGAAATATGACTTCGCAATTTATGATGGAATGACGAACATGTCAGATTAATAGGCTGGCTTGGGCGTAGTGGACTACGTCCATTGGGCCTATGAGCCGGTCATGGCCTAAAATTTGGGTCGTGATAGTAAAATTTTGAACCAACAACTCGAGAGTTTCTCGCTGCAATGAGAATGCATTTTCGCTGCGGTGAAAATCTGGGTAGCATTTTTAACTAACCACCCAAGAATTTCTTACTGTAGCAAGAATGCATTTTCGCTGTAGCGAAAACCCAAGCCATGAAATTCCCCAACACCCAAGAGTTTCTCGCTACAGCAAGAATGAATTTTGCTGCAGCAAGAAATAGGGCAATTAAGTTAGAAGAATTTTTGTCACAATAAAAATCCAATTTGCTATAATGCAATTCAATTTGGAAGCATTAAATAATTTCAACATTCAATATTCAATGCAAATACATATTAATTCGAAACCTCTCTATATAACAAATATATATGTACATATATAAACACATATACCACCACCGCCTCATCCAGCTTATGTGCACTCCCACACCGCACATAGTCAGAGTCATCGTGTGCACCCCCACATCGCGCACAGCTAATGCCATCGTGTGCCCCCCCACATCGTGCATAGCTAATGCCATTGTGTGCTCCCCCACATCGCACACAAGCAATATCATCATTCACACTTCCGCACCCCATCATCACCGGCATGTGCACTCCCACATTGCACATGCGCGGTTATAATTATCACACAATATTAACTATCCATACACAACAATATATATCCATATTTTATAGGAGCATAAGGATTCATCATATTACACATTCACAACATACAACGTTTCATCAAGGGCTTGTTCCCATGCAATTTTAAAGAAAAACCAATAAAATATTTCAAGTGGTTCAATCAAGCACATAATCATTTATTCCAAAACATTTTTAATGCAAGTTCACTCACATGTCTTTGTTAATGCTTGTGGGTCGACTCCAACTTCGACTAATGCTTCGTGTGGAGGTGTGAGGCCTTGTTGGAACCTATCATACATAATAGCATCACAATCAACTCAATTCACATAACTATAAATTCTAAAGGCTATCTTCTAAATCATGTTCTACTAGTTATTCCTAACTAACTTCCAATTACTATTAAGTGGCTATTTATTTTCATTATTCTAGTCACACTAAAGATGAATAAACAACCTCAACTACAAAACACTCACAAATATAGCCATTAGCCATTCTCAACAACTAAAAAATCAACTCAATTTCATTACTTACCTTAGTAGATTTGTAATTGAATTCCTTTTCAAAAATTTTCAAGCTATCATAGAAAGTCTCTCCTTCTCCCTTTAAAACACCTAGCTAGTGAGAGAAAGTGTTAAGGTAAGACTTTTAAGGGTTTTAAGGTGGAAGAGTAAAAAAGCACAAAGAACTTTATGAAAAGGTGCACAAAAGCATAAAAATTGGGGTTTAACTTGAGAAAGTCATGGAGGTTTTTAAAGAGGCTTCCATGGAAGATAAAGAATGTGAAATGGAGAAAAGAGATGGGAAGAAGAAGAAGAAGCTGCTGGAAGTTTGAAAAAGCTACTGGAAATTTTTTATATTTATCCTATGGTTGACTAAAGTTCCTTTTATTTACAAAAATGCCATTCAATAGTTAACTTTGCCTTCTTCTTCCACTTAGTTCAAAATTTTTACTCTTTTGACACTAAGAAAAGGTCCATAATAGATTAGAGGTACTCGGGTTCATGAAAACTTAAAATTTTACAACGAGACCCAAAATGACCATTTTGCCCATATCATGGAAATTATCATTATTTCTATTTTCTTTACTTATTTCATTATTGTATGCATCACTCATTTATTCCTTAGGCCTACTTAGGCCTTAATAATATTAGAAAACCCACTTTTAAGAGCTCACCAAGGAAAATGACAAAATTACCCCTAGTCTGTGTTATCGTATCTATTTCTAGTTATGTATCTATGGAAGTAAAGGTTTCACAAGAGAAGGCAAGACAAAACCTTAGGCGCCATGGCCATGGATGCATTGGTGCTGAGGTGCCATAAAGAAGAAGAGACCATGAGCCAAGTTAGAAAGCTTAGTGCTGCAGGGTTGAGGGAGTGGCGTCGTGGCACCAGCATGATATCTCAAGTTTTGTGAAATTTAGCATTTTATTTCAAGTAGGTTTTTGAGCCGTATTTAAAAACCCTTTCAGAGCACTTAAGAATAACAATTACGATAGGTTTTCTCTGAAGAAAAAAGCCGTCAAGCAAGCAAGAAAGCAAGGAAAAACTCTTGAAAATTGAAGATTGGAGACTTGACGAATCTTAGTTTTCTTTTCTTCTTTAGTTCCTTTCATACTTTCTTTGTTTTGTGTCGATGGTTAAACTTTTTTGGATGATGTTTTTATAGTTATGAGGAACTAAATTTCTTATCTAGAATTGCAATTGAACCCAACATATAGTTTGAATTTTTATTACTCTCTTTTACTTATGATTAATAATGCTTGAGTTGTTTATTTCAATCTTATACTTAATGCGTCTAATTGCCTGATCATCAATTAGATAGATAAGGTAACCTAAATGGAACTAGAAAAGGGAGTTTAGTTTATTACTTGGATGAAATAGCATATGTTCAATATCAATTGCATCAAATGATTGATTTGATTTCTATGTAGGGTAGGAATATGTTAGTATAAGCCTTGCAAGCCAATCTTTGGTTGTATGGGAATTACATTTTGAGTTATTCATGTATGATATTTTATTAATTTATAATAATTATAAGGTAGTTCTCTATCCATAAGTTTATGATTTAATTACTTTTTTAACTTATGTAGATAAAACCCATGGAACTATATATGCCTTGCAAAGAAATTGTATTGGGATATAATACCAACCATGGATACAATACTTAATGGCTGAAAGCCATGAAATCTAAAATGGATGTCATGGATACCAACCAAGTATGGACTTTGGTGGATCCACTTGAAAAGATAAAGCTCATTAGGTGCAAGTGGATCTTTAAGAGAAAAATCGATGTAGATGGCAAGGTGCAAACCTTTAAAGCTAGACTGGCACCAAAAGGTTACAAACAATGAGAAGAAATTGACTTTGAAGAAACCTTCTCACCAGTTGCAATGTCTAAATCCATTAGGATTTTGCTTCCAATTGCTGCATACAATGATTATGAATGTATTGCAAATGGATGTAAAATCTTCATTCCTTAATAGAAATTTGCGACAGGAAGTGTACATGACCCAACTTGAGGGTTTTACATCCAATGCTAATGCCAATAAAGTGTGCAAGCTTCAAAAGTCCATTTATGGACTTAAGCAAGCTTCTCAGAGTTAGAACATCTAATTTGATGAAGCCATAAAAGGGTTTGACTTCATCAAGAATGAGGATTAACCATGTGTCTATAAAAAGGCTAGTGGGAGCACCATAATTTTCCTAGTGCTCTATGTTGATGACATATTGCTCATAGGAAATGATATAACATTATTGCAATCTACAAAGATTTGGCTATCCAAACAATTCTCCATGAAGGAGTTGGGAGAAATAACTTACATTCTGGGAGTAAAGATCTATAAAGATAGATATAAAAGGTTACTAGGTCTCTCCCAATATGCGCACATAGGCAAGGTGCTAAAAAGGTTTAGCATGATGGAATCTAAGAGAGGACACTTGCCTATGTCACAAGGCATTAATCTCTCTAAGGACATGTGTCTAAAGAATCAAGAAAGAAGAGATGGCATCAATAAGATCCCTTTTGCTACAACAGTAGAATCTATCATGTACGCAATGCTTTGTACTAGACTAGATGTATTTTATGCTCTAAGTGTCACGAGCAGATGCCAAGCTAATCCTTGTAAAGGTCACTAGATAGTTGTGAAAAACATCTCGACCTACTTACGAAGAACTAGGGATGTATTTCTAGTCTATGGAAGAGGCAAACTCCAAGTTAGGGTTATGCGGATGCAAGCTTTCAAACTGATAAAAATGATAGTAAGACGTAAAGTGGATATGTGTTCACAATTAATGAAGGGGCAGTGAGTTAGAAGAGTTCCAAACAAGAGACAACTGTGGATTCTACAACCGAGGTCAAATACATCTCTACATCTGAGACAGCAAAGAGGCAGTTTGGATTAAGAAGTTCATTATTGAACTAGATGTGGTTCTAGCATTGTTGATCCAATACCTTTGTATTGTGATAACAATGGAGCCATTGCACAAGCAAAGGAACTAAGGTCTCATCAGAAATCCAAACATGTATTGCAACATTACCATGTGATCAGGAAGATCATTGGAAGAAGAGACATTTGCATAGAGCGTATACCCACTAAGGATAATATTGCTAATCCTCTCACTAAAGCACTATCCCAACAGAAGCATAATTGTCATGTTGAGAACATTCGCATTAAATACATAGGCAATGGCTTTAGTGCTAGTAGGAGATTGTTAGTATAAGCCTTGTAAGCCAATCTCTAGTTGTATGGGAATTACATTTTGAGTTATTCATGTATGACATTTTATTAATTTATAATAATTATGAGGTAGTTCTTTATTCATAAGTTTGTGATTTAATTATATTTTGAACTTATGTAGATAAAGCCCATGGAACTATATATGCCTTGCAAAGTAATTGTATTAGGAAACAATTATGAGATCCTTATGCATCAAAGCATTGTTCCTAAAAGTTGTTGATCATTGTATTATTGAGATGGGGCATCAATAATGCTCAAAGATCGGCACATGCTATGCTCCTTACTTGTGAAGTCAGCAATCGCTCTCATAGGTCAAGTATGTGGGTGCTTGCCATGGGAGGGCAAGTTCACTGAACATGACCCACCATGAGAAGTGCATTGGGTACCTCACTCAAGTGTCTATGCAATACTTCTCATGTGTCACTTGTGTAACTACTCCCTAGACTTGAGGCACCAAGTTTTCTTGTATGTGGAGTACTATACTTTGATTATGCCTAACCAAGGCAACCAAAACAGGATGTTTTTAGGTATACTATAAAGCATATGAAAGCAAATGAGTCATCAAGATAAGAATCATCACCCTAAGTTTCAAGGGAAAATATCTCATTAGTTTTTGGTTGACATTAGCTTAATCAAATCCTTGGCCAAAATGATTAGGAGATTATCAAATGAGTTTCATAGGTCTCCATAAAGCTAACGATCTAACTACAGGAACAAATATGGAGGTGAGTAGGCACTTCACCAAGCTCTTATCATCTTCGGAATATATGATGAAGGAATGAATTACACTAATAAATTGTACACTGAAAGAATGTTAAAGAATCTTTTGACTTTCCTAACAATTGGGTGGCCATGATGCATTGCTAGATGCCGATCTTGATCTATTGAATTGAATTAGTTAATTTAAAATTGACTATGATTTATTTAAACTAATTAATTAATTAAATAAATTATAATTCAATTCCATTGCCAACATGTTAAAAACCTAATGGGTCACACTTAAAAGTTGCAATTTGGATTAAATTGAGAGTGTGATGATTTAAGTTAGACTTAAATCAAATTCTAGGTTTTAACTACTAAGGACCTAATTAAAAAAGTTTAATTAGGCTTTAGTTAAATATTATAATTGTTATAATATTAAGGATTTATTTTGCAAATTTTAATAAGTCTAATAGTAAAATTAAACTTAGATATAAATATCACATTATAACCACTCTTTTCTTAGGCAACAAAAGAAAAAAAAACTAATAGTTTTTCTCTTAAGTGCCGCCACTCTTGACATGACAAAAATGATAAAAATTTCTTGTCTAAGTGATCCTTGAATGCTTTTAATGTACTTTTATCTTTCCTTACTTGATTGACATTTGAACTTGTGATTGAGGTTGTTTTATGAAAGGAAAAATCTTTTATACATTTTAAATCTCAAGTTCAAGCATGAGGAAACAACTGTTGGAAAAGGAAACATTGATTCTTGCAAGATGGAATACTTAGATAAGCTACTGGACAGATCAAGAATCGACACTTGGAAGACAACATGTCGATTCTAGAAGCTTACTGAATAGATCAAGAATCGATACTTGGAAGACAACAAGTCAATTCTAGAAGCTTTAAAGAGAAAAGTCATAAGCTTGGATAAAAAGCAAAGTTGGAGAGAAATGGATAAAAATGGAGCATCCAAGATCAAATTTGAATTTTTGATATGGCATCCAAATATTCACAAAGAATCGACACCAAGAGATTAACATGTCGATTATGAGAAAAGCCAAAAAGGTGTAGACTTGAAAGATGACAAGAAGAATCGACACCAAGTGAAGAATATGTTAATTCTCAAGAAAAATAAAAAAAAAACTCCAGACTAAGAGGAATAAACACCTTAGGAATGAAGAATTGATTCTTAGACTCCAAAAAATAGTTGTTAGACATGAAAAAGATAAGAAAAAGGCTACTTTCTCCACCAAGTCATCCCCAAAAATTATAAACTTTTTTCAAGTATAAAAGGGGCTTCTCCAACATATTTTGAAAGAGAAAAATAGTTGAGAAAAAGATCATTTGATCAAGAATCAAATGAAATGAAGAAAATGAGAAAAAAGTGAGAAAAACCAAGGTAGAGCAAGCCACAAATATTCTTCCAAAAAAGCTTGTGAGCTATGTTTGAGGCTTTATTTCTTTGTTCTTTCACTCCTATCTTTTGTAATCATTTTTATACTCTTCCTCCATGTACTTAGCAAAATTCACCTTTTAGAGGTACATTTGCTTTAACCTTGTGAGAGAGAGAAAGGTTATGCTTAAGCCTTGAAAGGCAATGTTGTCAAGGTTATGCTTGATCTTTGAAAGGTAAAAGGGTTATGCTTAAGCCTTTAAAAAGTAGTAAGGTTATGCTTAATCCATGAAAAGTAATGGTTTGTAAAGGTTATGCATCCATGAAAAGTAGTGGTTTGTAAAGTTTATGCTTGATCCTTTCAAATGTAGTTTTTATAGTGGATTTGAAAACCTCATTGGTGAGCCAAAAGAGAGGATGTAAGTACCTATAGAGAGGGCCAAACCTCTAAAATTGATTTGTGTTTTTTCTCTCTTCCTCTCACTCTTTAAGCTTATGCATTTTTTTCTCTTTACTCTTTGTTACTTCTTACTAGTGCATTTAACTTTGTTGTGAAAAGATTAGAGCATTTGTCTTTGAACTTGTTTTTTCTTCAACTCATTCTTCAAATCAATTTTGATTCACTTTTGAAATACTTATGTTTTTACTTTGGTTTGAAGAGTTTTTGAAAATCTGCACTTTGTTTTATTTTTTAATTTACCCTTCAAATTACCTTTCTCTTTTATACTTGAGCATTTTACTTCATCTTGAAAAGATTTGTACTATTGTTTTTAAACATGATTCTTTGACACACTCCTTAAATCTCTTTTAATTTACTTTGACACATTTGTTCGTTTTACTTTGAACATTATGAAAATTTATTTTCAACATGTACGTTCTTTGATTTGGTTTCTAAATCATCTTTAACAAGTTTTTTATGTCTTTTAAAGTGAAAACAAATTTTGAAGAACTTGTCATCAAGCTTATAAGTACGATTTGTTAGGAAAGAATTTTTGCAAATCCAATTCACCCCTTTGTTGGATATTTTGCTTATCATTCTTGAGCTAACCGAATTAACACACATAGTTTACAAGTCAGTTTTAAGGGAAAGTTCAAGGAGCTTTGGGGACCAAGTTAAATTTTAGTAGTGCTTTCCACCCATAAACAGATGGATAGCCTGAGAGGACTATTAAGACCTTAAAGGACATGTTGTAGGCTTATGCCGTAAATTTTGCAATCACTTAGGACCAAGACTTGTTGTCACGACCCAAATTTCGGGCCATGACCGACGCATGGGCCCAATGGACGTAATCCATTAAGCCCAAGCAAGCCTATTAATCTGACATGTTTATCATTCCATCATAAACTACTAAGTCACATTTCGTAACTTAGAATCAAAATAATACTACACATTGCCATCTCATACTGGCATACCAAACAAGTGTATATACATTATCTACAACATGTATCTTAACAATTTACATTAGGTTCGTCTATACACAACAAAATAATACTCGACTTCCAGTGGAGGGACTCGGACGAATGTACAGCTACTGAATGCCGAGACACCTACCAAAAGATGGATACAAGTCTACAAGGACACCTTGTCCTAGTTACCAGCTGCCTCATGATCTGAAAACATGAAGTTGAAAACGATGAGTATAAACCCAGTGAGTGAACAAGGAAGGGAACCAGCAACAATAAGGGAGAATTTAAAATCATGATGAACTTGTTTTAAAACAATGCAATTTAGTTCCATTCAAATTAAAAACCCCTTATCAAGCCCTTAAATGGTTAATCATTTGAAAATCATGAACCCATACATAATGAACCATTTGAAGAATGAAAGCTTTAATATTACGCAAGCAAGTCAAATACGACAATGAATCTTCGCTGTAGCGAAAAGGCATTCTCGCTGCAGCGAGAATGAATTTTCATTGCAGTGATGTGGGATTAAGTTATTAGCCGAATGAGGGTTTCTCAATTGGTCGAGGGTTTCTCATTAAACCTCCTCATTTTAACTTAACTCATTTAGTCCTTAATGTTGGAAGTCCATGTTCAGATATGGTAGCAAATAAGTGAAAAATAGGGCAGCAATTGGACAAGATAGGAGACAAAACAGAAAGTTTTTCATTGCAGCAAGATTCAATCTCGCTGCAGCAAAATTGTAACCCAGAAATAGAATGTTTCTTGTTGTAGCGAGATTCTTTCTTGCTACAGCAAAATTCAGTTGATGAAACAAAGAGTTTCTCGTTGCAGCGAGATTCCTTTTCGCTACAGCGATAAGCTACAGTGACTATCTCGCTGCAGCGAGATTCATTCTTACTGCAGCGAGAATCAGTTCTGGTGAAGACTCTCAAACCCAAGAGTTTCTCGCTGCAGTGAGAATCAGCGAGATACAAGGCACTAATGAAAAATTTCCCTTTCTCCCAAAGAAAAACCACCTTGCTGAGATGTCCAAACCAACATGAAACGCATTACAATTTTCCACAGTTTAACATGTCAAGTTTCACATGCATTACAACCATATACCATTACTCATTAATTTCCTATATCACACACATTTACATATGTATATATGTATACGTATACCCATCATCATCATGCACACCATCCAATCATCATCATCACCAGCTCATGCGCACTCCCTACTAGCACATGGCTGGGTCATCACCGGGTTATGCGCACTCCTTACTCGCACATAGCCGAGTCAATGTCATTACACAACAATATATTCATACATATATATCAACATAATGTGGTAGTGCATGAATCAGTAATAGTCACATGTCACAACATAAACCATTTTTCAAGAGCTTGTTCCCAAGGCACTCATTTTTAAGAAAAGTTGTATAAAATCATTCAAACACTTTGTACAAAATAGTCACATTCCCAAAATAGTTTTGAAAGGCAGTCCACTCACCGATTTATTGTTGAGTCTTTAGCTGACTCTAATTCCCCTAATGATCCAATTGGAAGGAGGGACTTTATTAAAACATAGGATCACATTAGCATAAGCAATAGGTCAATTCACACACTATGAACCCTAAAAGCTACCTCTTAGCTAGCTTTCAATTGCCACATTAAATGGCTATCTATGTTCACTATCTTAATCACTAAAAAGTAATGAATATACTCAATAATAAAATAGCTCATAATCCCAATTACTAGCCATTTTCTACAGCTAAAAATCAAGCTTAGTTCATCACTCACCCTAGGGCTCTTTTGTAGTCGAATTCTCTTCCAATAGCTTCCAAATCAATGGGGTAATTCTCTCTTTCTCTCTCTAGAATGCCCAACCAGTGAGAAAAAGTATGGAAATAAGATTTATCAAGGGTTTTGAAGTGAGAGAGTGAAAAAATACAAGAGTTCTAGTCAAAAGGGCTCAAAAGTATGAAAATTAGAGCTAGAGAGAGAAAATCATGCAAGCTCCATATCAAGCTTCCATGGAGGTTGGAAGCAACGTGAAAAAGAAGAAGAAGAAGAAGACAAGTTGCTGGAAAATGGGAGAAAAAGCTGCTGGAAGAAAGATATTTATAGCCAATCTTATCCATTCCCTTGTAATTACCAAATTACCCCTTCACAATTTAGCTTATTCTCCTCCAATCTTTTATGCAATATTTTTTCTCTTTTGACACTGGGACAAGGTCCATAATGGTCTAGACATGCTCAGGTTCATGAAAACATAAAATTCTAACTCGAGGTAAAAAATGACCATTTTGCCCCTACCGTGAAAATCATCAAAATTTTGGTTTTCTTTCCATTTTACCCTTAATTTCACCATCCATTTATGCCTTAGACCTGCTTAAGCCATAATATTGTTTAAAAATCTTACTTTTATGGGCTTACTAAGAAATGACGAAATTACCCCTGATCAGGGATTTCGCGTATATTACTAACTACGAGTCTATATAGGTCAAGGTCTCACACTTGTGTTGTTAAATTTTCTACCCATGCAAGTATACATATCGAACAGATAATATAATGGTAAGTAGAGTGTCGATCCAATAGAGAATTGAATTAATTCCTATTGTTAAGTACTAAAATCAGGACACCCTAATTTTATCCAAATAATTAAAATTAAAATTAAAACTAATAAACTAAAAATAAAACTAATGTCAAATTTATCAGTAAATTTCTTTTAGGAAATCAATTAACTACCATATCTAAGATTATGATATTCCTTAATACTTCATCTGAGTATTATCTCTCTCTCTCTTTTAACTTAGTTTAATGGATTAAGTTTCTAACTTAAAGTCCTAAATTATTTACAACTCTCTGTCAAGTTTCTTATAAAAATATCTTTCCCAATTAACTTAATGTATATCTACTGAAATTAAATTGAAGAAAGATTCATTAAGTTTATGATCTAATCTTGGCTATGTATGGCTTATAGGTGTATGTCTACCCTATATGCAAATCAATCAACCTAATCAACTAAGTGCATTCGATCATACGCTATTCTATTCAAGATATGCCTGAATCTCCTTCGTCAAGGTATAACTTACGCTTTCAAATCAATTGAATTGGTGATTAGACAATTAGAACCATTAAAAACATAATGGAATAAACAACTTAAAACCATCAAACATAAGCAAAAGAGAAATAAATAATTTAAACTATGTATTGAGTTCAACCATAATCTTAGATAACTAACTTAGCTCCCCATAATGTCACACATCATCATCAAATAAAGTTTAAACATTGAAACCAAATCAAGAAAATAAAAGACTAACAAAAAGAATAAAGAAACTACAAGAGTTGAAATCTCGATCTCCAAATTTTCTTGAATCCTTCAATTTCTTTTTAACTACAATGAGACCTTTTTCAGTGATTATTTGTGGCTAAATCTCAGCTCTAAATATGGTGTTTCATCCTTTAAAAGTCCTATGGAAGGTTGCTTTAATAAGACTTTGAAGTTGGGCCAAGTTAGATGAAGAAAGATGTCACGACCCGGAACCTCCCTTTTAATCCCATGACAACCGTCGCGACGTTCCGATTGATACTCATTACCCGGAATACCAATCGAAACCCCGCAAGGCTTACATATCAGTTTTAAACAATTTTCAATCGTTTCCGGCTCAAGTAAATCAAAAGAAAAAAATATAGCATTTTTTATATAAAATAATTTTTATAGAAACACGTGTAAGTAATCTTTTGTAACATGAAAGTAAAATAAATTTATAAATACAATAATTTACAAAGTTATAATGTTCAATAATAATTACAATGACAAGTGGCCCATAATTACACCAAGTGTTAGTGATAGTAACCTACTGTTTGTGTGATAGAGGGGTCAACTGGAATCCTCGACAAAATCGATATCTACAAGCTACCACAGGACTGAAATATTTGGAAAGGAGGTGGGTGAGATTTTGCAATCCCAATAAGTAAACAGACATTATCATAAATATCTAAAGGCGAGTAACATATAGGCACGTTTAAACAATAAATTACAAACCATTTCATAAGGTTTTCAATTTATTTCTTAAACCATAAAATATTTGTAATTTACCAAAACAATTGTTAACGCTTATAACTTTTATTAAAAATAGGGCTCAAGCCAAAACTAGTCCTCGGGGATACCTTGGCCAAGGCATCTAACCGAGTCCGCCAAGGTTGTTAAGATATTTACATATGAAACACATTTGTATTTTTAAAACAAGCCGTTCCTTGGCGTTGGCCGAGTTACACATTCACGTGGGGGTTCGACGTGAAGTGAGCTCTAATACTACCCCAAGAGTTACCTTCCTCGCCTTTACTACAGGAGTAACTATATAACCAGGTTTACCGTGCCCTTCTAATAGGCAATCCACGAAAACCAGTCACTGCAGTGACTAAACCCACCAATTTTAATAAAATTTCGACAGTATAACGTGGCTTTTATTTATTTACCCAGCCTGCATAGTAAAAGACAACTTACATAAATTCCCAATGCAATTATAACATATAGCCACATATACTCATATATCATAAGCCATTCATAAGAAAATATATATTTCAAAATAATTGGTAGCCTTCAATTACTCAATTTCATAATCAACACAATATATTTTTATTTGTCACATTTATTTCTAAAACATCAAAAATCTCATTTTAATCTCGTTTTCATTTCATAAAATACATAAAGAGCATTTAAAAATAAACTCTAGATAATTTACAATAATAATAGGTTTACTCACCGTTTGTACAAATTAAATGCTTTCTAGGTGCCCCGATCACTGTTCGTCGGGTACGACTTCCTTGCCTTTACCGGAAGGCTCTCCTCCTAGACACATTGCAAAATTTACCCAATTCACCACATTGATGCTAAATCACTATATAATTGACTTAAATCCTATACTAATGCATGGTATGAAATGCAATAGCCTAAAACGGCTTAAACGCGGTATTAACCTATTTTTGGCACTTTACCCGATAAATTGCTAACGCGCTCCATTTTAGCTCTAAATTGTCCCATTTTCTCTCCAACATTTCTAACCATTAAATATCAGCCAATAACCCTCTAAAATCACCAAAATCAGCTCACTTTCCTCCTTGGAAAATTTGGCCAAAAATGGGACATTAACTCGGTAAATTTTCCACTTTGTTTTTCTATCACATTTAACCATTTTTCATCATTTTCTCTTCATTTCTCTTAGAATAAAAATCAGTTCATCATCATTGTACATCATTGAACATTCAGCCAAGGGTGGGTATTGTGAAAATTTCATGCTTTCTTGCCCAATTTGATTTCTATACACATTTAACTAACTAAAACTATCAATTTAACTAAAAATCAAAACATAAAAATTTCAAATTCCTCCCCCTTGAATTTCGTCCAGCCCTTGATATCACTTTTTGATCTCTCTCCTCAAGCATGCTAAATGGAAACAAAGGCATAAGAAAGGTAGAAATCAAGCTAAAGTCGAAAAATCTTACCGTTAGACACGTAAACGGACAAAAAACGCGATTTCCCCTTTGAATTTTCTAGTTTTCCTTTGGTTTTTCCCTTTTCTTCCTTTCCTCTCTATTTTCTCTCTTGTTCTCTCCTTATGGCTGGCCATCACTTAATATGGGGTTTAAATGGGCTGACTTTTCATTAAAATAATATTAAATCATAAAAAAGTGCCATGTGTCACTTTCCCGTTGGCCCCGTTTTTAAAATTTCATCTTTTAAACTTCAATTTTTCACCACTTAAAATACCATAGTTATTCATACCAAAAATAAATAAATCCTATGATTTTGACAAGTTTTGGGTGGTGAAAATTACGATTTTTTACCTCGAGATGACAAAATTACCGTTTTGCCCCTATGCTTAGAAAATTGCCGGAATTGAAATTTTTCACTTCCTATTCTTAAATTATACTCCAAATAGTTAATCTTGGTCAAAAATTTCACTCCATGATCAAATTATTATCTTAGGTGGCAAAATGACGATTTTACCTTTGAACATCAAAATTTTAAAATTTTCCCCAAATGAACCCTCGAACTTCGAACAATCATTTTTAGTCATTCCTGAACTGTAAAATATTAAATTTCATCCTACGATTCCTATTTGAACTAGTTCGAGGTTAAATCTATTCAAGTGTACCGTTAGGTACAATACCGGATTTTGTCTATTCTTGGAACTTTTCTAGCATAATAACATGCTACTCAGTGCATGTATGTCATGACATGTGTTTATAGGGTTTAGTTTTATAAAAGAAGTCAATTCTAACAAGGATTTCCTCATTGGACTACCTAAGTCACGACCTACTTCCACCATGGACGCGACCTTGACCATTTAATTTACAAAAATTATGATTTAATTTTTCTATCCAAGGCTGATGCAAATGCTTCAAATTCAACAAGATTTTAAATCACTTTCCATACCGAACTGGGAAAAGTGGTAAACATGAAAGTTGTATATTTTTCTCTTAGCTTTCCAATGGTCTAAGAATCATCTCATTTCAAATTCTTTAGAGAAATACTGAGACATGTGTAGTGAAAGTCTACATCTCAAAAAGTTCTCTCCTTCTTCAATAAACACCAACAAAGGCACAAATAAATCAATAACAACTTATCTTAGGCACATAATAATCAATTTAAACACAATATTAACTAAGATTAGATTGACTCGCTTAATTAACTAACTTAAAATAATTAAATGAAACCTACTAATTTTTATGCATTACTACAAGGACTAAGTCAATTTACTATCAAAATTAAGACCAAATAACTCTATATCATAAAGTTATCACACCCCCAAACTTAAGATTTTTCTAGTCCTAGAGCAAAACATAGAAAAGAAACTAACTTACAAAAAACAAAGTAAATAAAGCAACCACTAATGATAAAGTGCACCAACTCAATGATCCTCCATAATTTCTTCAAAAATATGTCTATCATTCTTTAACTTAAGGAAACATATAGGCATCATTCAAATTCATGGTTCAATTCAATTGTAAGCAATTCTTGAATGGATTTTCGTATGTGTGTGAAATCTTTTACTAAAAATATTATGACACCCAGATGAGTTTATGCTAATGCAAAATTTCAAATTAGTACTAAAACTCCATAACATTACTTTTCATCACTCTCTCCACTAATGTAAAGTAATTCTAAGTCAAGGATCAATAAGGCTTTATTAAGCTCACAATGTATGGCTAAGGTCAAGGTAGGATTAAGGATAATAATTTCGCTCAATTCACTTTAAGCGCATAATCATTCCAGGGCCTATATAGAGCTTTATTTTCATTCTCGAAGTAACTCTTTTTCTTCTCTTTGAACTCTTCTTTTGTTCAACACTTTATTCTACTTTTTTCTCTTCCTTTTTTTCTTTTTCTTTTCACAATTTCACAATTTTTCACTTCTAAACTTATTTCTTTGTATTGTAAGTAATGGGGTGATTTTTAATATTTTCAACTTTTTTCACATCAACATCACCTTTTTACCATATGCATTTAGCTCAATATATATTTCTTAAAACAATATACATGCTTAGGAGTGAGGGGTGCAAAATTTGAATTTTATTTTAAAGCTAAGCTTGTTATTATGTAGTTAAACAAAGAAAAAGGAAATCACGCTCAAAGGGGTATACTAAGGATATAAATATATCAAGGTTAGCTTGAAAGGCTTAAACGGTTTAATGATAGCCTAAATCATGTTCTTAATTAAGTATTGCCTAAGATTTTGTCTCGAGAGAGAATCAAGAAAATTCTAGAATTCTTGACATAATCTAAAATTCACATTAATATAAACCTTCTCTAGATATTCACAATAATTCAAAGCACAAGATATAGTGTGCAAAATTATGAAAATCATATCCTAACAATGGTACTAAACAAAAGAATTTAACATGAATCCAAACAAAAATCTTATTCACCAAAAGCTAAAAATTTAAGATAACTAGTTATTATCATTGGATAAGGAAATCATCAAACAGTTTGGTACAACTCTACTATAGATTCCTAAAAATTCAAGCAAGCATAAAAATTTAGATGATCAACTAATCCTAATTACTTAAAATTTTAAATAAACATGAAAATAAAATTATATCTAAAACTTCCATGGAATATTCACCAACAGAAAAGAAAAATAAATTCACCTCTCCAAACTTAAACTAAACATTGTCCTCAATGTTAGAAAGAATATAGGAAAGGTAAAAGAACACTCCCCTAGTAGTTGGATGAATCTGAAGAAGCTATAATCCTCTTCCTCTTCCTTATCATCATCTTCCTCATTGTCACTAGTAGGAGGATTTTTTTTACTAAAATAAATAAGTAAATAGAGATTAATATAAAGATATAAATTAAATAAAAATAGCTAAAAACAAAAATAAATTTTACAATTAAATAAAAATAACTAAAAACAAAAATAAATTTTGAAAGCTTGGGTTGTGTTCCAAAAAGCACTTCTTTATAGTCAATAACTTGACTTTGGTTGAGGCCGTCATTCACCATTTAAGGAGGTTTAAGTTTACACTGAAAAAAAGCTTGATGTGTGAAAGTAGTCTCCTCCTAAAATGAGGTTGTAGTGGCCTTAACTCAAGATTTGGTGTTTGCTCAACCCAAGCTAGTGGAATAGGCTAACTTTTACCTAACTTCTAAAAATGGAGTTCTTCTTAAATGCACTTTTGGTATAGCCTTCAAAACATGTGTAACATTTATGAGTTCTTCATTATTGTCTTTTGTTGTTGCATCTTCAACCAAACAAGCTTCAAAGAGTTTCTTTGGATTTTCCATATCAATAGCCTTCTTAGGTAACTCATTAACTATATCCAAAAAGGAAATGGGATGCACTTATGGTGGTGTAAATACTTCCTTCTATTGCTTTATTTCTTTATCTTGAACTTGCTTGATAGAAGTACTCTCTTGATCTACTTTATCTCCATCATCTATCACATTCTTGTCATTTACCTCATCAAGATGCTTAATGTAGGGATGTGGGCTTACCTTTTCAACAAAATATACCACTCCCTTCTTTGATCGAAGAAGCTTGCCTTACAAATCCTCTTCCGTGCACACAATAATTTCTTCACTCTCGTTGTTATGGAGTGGATACTAGAGTCCTCTGCAAGGAATTACATGTTCCAAAACCCTCTAGCCTTTGATGGTGCCTCAAGAATGAAGAGAAAAAAAAAAGGGAAAAAAGAGCTTTTTGGTTTTTCTGACTTACAGAAGAACTCACGTTCACTCTTTTTGCTATGTATTGAAACCAGTAATATTTGAGATAGGATAAATTTAAATTTAATTTGTTTAAATTTAAATAAAAATTATTTATTTTTTAAATTTAATTTGTTTAAATTTAAAATTTCCTATCTCTATATCCCTAATATGTCTATAAATAGTGAATAGACGTACTAGTTTCAATACACAGCAAAAAGAGTGAATGTGAGTTCTTTTGTAAGTCAGAAAAACCAAAAAGCTCTTTTCTCCCTTTTTTTTCTCTTCATTCTTGAGGCATCATCAAAGGTTAGAGGGTTTTGGAACGTGTAATTCCTTGTGGAGGACTCTAGTAGCCATTCCATAACAACGAGAGTGAAGAAATTGTTGTGTGCACGAAAGAAGATTTGTAAGGCAAGCTTCTTCGATCAAAGAAGGGAGTGGTATATTTTGTTGAAAAGGTAAGCCCACATCCTTACAGTGGTATCAGAACAGATTTTGGCTTGCTTTCTTCCGTTTAATTTTGTGTATATTTTGAAAACTTGTTTTGATTATGATTACCGATATTGATTTTTTTTTGAAATTGTTGAAAATGAGAAGGCTTTAATCCAGTGCAAAAAGGTGTATTGGTTTAAGGCCACATGGTGCCTTATGGATGGCAACGAAAAAAAAAAAAAGGAAAAAGAAAATGCAACTAGCAGGATTCGAACCTACACTAAGAAGGTCATTAAGACTTTAAAAATATCTTTTAACCATTGCACTAAGAAAGCATCCTTGAGATGACAATGCGGCAAAGAATAAAGACCAAAAGGGTCCAAACATTGCCATAAAGGCCCTGATGTGGCATCCATATGGCACCAAAATATATATTTTTTCATAATTACATTTTTACCCCATAACTTTTTATTTTTACAAAATGCCCCCAAAAAAATTTCAAAAACATTATTTATGCTTTTAGCTTTTATTAAATCCACATGTGTTATAAATATAATTAATTAATATGTTAATTATCCAATTTTTTTTATATATATGTTGTATATTAGAAATTATTTTTCTTCTCAAACATATATATGAATTAAGCAAATGTTTGTTAATGCAATTATTTTACATATGTAGTAAAATGCTATGTAATTATTTTACTTATTTGTTAGGTAAAATTTATAAAATGCATGATGTATTTATTTTACTTATTTGTTAGGTAAATTTTATAAAATGCATAATGTAATTATTTTACTTATTTGAAAAGGCAAAACTTATAAAATGCATGATGTAATTATTTTACTTATTTGTTAGGTAAAATTTATAAAATGCATGATGTTTTTATTTTACTTATTTGTTAGGTAAANGTTAATTAACCATTTTTTTTGCTTATATGTTGTATACTAGAATTTTGTTTTTCTAAAACATATATATGGTTTGAGTGAATTTATTAAATGTTTGTTAAATCAATTATTTTACATATGTTGTAAAATGCTATGTGCCATATAAGTATATTTTGTATGATTGTAATATTTTATTATTTGTTAGGTAAAATTTATAAAAATACATGATATAATTATTTTTCTTATTTGTTAGGTAAAATTTATAAAATGCATGATGTATTTATTTTACTTATTTTTTAGGTAAAATTTATAAAATGCATGATGTTTTTATTTTACTTATTTGTTAGGTAAATTTTATAAAATGCATAATGTAATTATTTTACTTATTTGAAAAGGTAAAATTTATAAAATGCATGGTGCAATTATTTTACTTATTTGTTAAGTAAAATTGTATGACAAAAAGACAGTACGGTGATTATATATCTCAGTAGTTTTGTCAAAGGAGATTGGGTTTGAAGAGAGACCTTTTGTGACTCCTCCAGCCTTTCCTGAAAATTACTGCAAAAGTAGAGTGCTTTGTCGAGGAGACTATTATAGTCTTTCCTGGAAGCATTTGAAAATATGATCTACTTAGTGCTATTTTTGTATGCATAATTTTTTTTTGGATATAGGCACCTATAAAAGGGTTCTTTAGTAGGACTCATTATATTATGTGGTACGTGGGAGTTATTCCTATGCTTAAGGATAGTGGGAGTTGTTCCAATAATCTAAGGTTAAAATTAAATTAGACATTTTAATTTATGCTTATACTATTGGTGATGATTACTAGCATGCATGCGAAATTTTCGAACTACTAATATAGGTAGAAATTAAATATGTCTAATCTTAATTGATTAGAAAATTATATATGTGCCTAATTAAATCTTATGCAATGATGTAGTGATATGGCTTCAAAACAAATTATTGCTGATTTGACCAAAGGTGCCAAACTTGATGGCAAAAACTATGATATTTAGCATAAAAAGGTTCAGTATCTTCTCAATGAGCAAGAGTTGCTCGATTATTTGACTAAAGAGATGAACCCACCTGAAGCTAGAAACACAGCCCAGCATCGTCGTGACCAAGAGGCCTATGACACTTGGTATAAGAGAGACTGTAGTGCACGTTTCACCATGTTAAGCTACATGCATGATGATCTCATTGGGGAGTTTGAGAACTTCCCAATTGCCAAACAGTTGTGGGAACAACTAAAATTCAAATATGGTGGAACCACAGTAACGAGGCTTCGTGCCTTGACACTAAGGTTCAATCAGTATGTGATGGACTCAAAGCACACTATGGCTGAACACTTAAGGGCTATGTCAGCCATGATAAGAGAGATGAAAACAACTGGTTATGATCTCACAGATGAGCAGCAGGTCTTAGTTGTCATCAAGTCACTCCTTGAGTCCTCATGGGGACATGTTAAACTTGTATTAACACATAATGAAGGGATAAAGACTTTTGATGATATTTCTCGCCATTTAGAGCTCGAGGCAGAGCGTAGAGAAGTTATTCGCAACATTGCCCTGATAGCTCAATCTGAAAATTGCAAAGGATATGTTCCCCAGCGAAAAAGGCAACAAAAGAAGGGAATGACAAGAAATCTAAGGCCCAAAAGTAATGGAGTCACCAAGCGCCAAAAAGGCAAGCGTGGTGAAAAAAAGGATAAGTCCAAGTTGAAATGCTTTAACTGTGGTAAGAAGGGATATTTTGCTCAAGAATGCACTAAGCCTAAGAAGGTTTGTTTTTTAAACCACTTTAGAACTTATGTATGTTCTCATGTGTTTATAGCTCATTCTCTCCTTGGTTGGATTGTTGATACAAGAGCAACAAAGCACATAACTTGCAACTGTGCAAGATATGTAGATTACCATCGTTTACTAACGGGTAGACACTTTGTCATGATGGGGAGTGGAGAACAGGAAGGGGTCCTAGGAGTAGAAACTTACCAACTCACAATGCACAATGGGCAAAAATGGCTCCTACATGATGTGCTTTATACTCCGTCTGTACGATGTAATCTACTTTCAGTTTTAGCATTGATGGATTTAGAATTTAAGTTTTCCTTCGAGAATTATAGCTTGTCTATTTTTCTTGAAAACACGTTTTTTGGTCATGGTTATTTTAAAGACGGTTTGATTATGTTAGATTTGGATTCTAATAATGATGTTGCTTTTGTTTCAAATTCTTCTTCTGATGTTATAAATGATTCTGTGAAATGGCATGCTAGATTAGGACATATTGGACAAAATAGAATGTCTAGATTGGCTAGGGAAAGGCTATTGGGCTCAATCACCAAAGTTAAACTTCCTACATGTGAGCCATGTCTTGCTGGTAAGTCCAGCAGAAAGCCTTTTGGAAAGGCTAAAAGGGCCACCCATCTTCTAGAACTTGTCCACTCATACATTTGTGGGCCTATGAATGTAAAGGCACGTAATGGTGCATCCTATTTCATTCCATTCATAAATGATTACTCACAATATGGATTCATATTTCTATTGACTCACCGTTCTGAAGCTTTAAATTGTTTTAAACGCTTTATGGCAAAGGTTGAGAATCAAAAAGAAAGGAAACTTAAGGTTTTTCACGCTGACAGAGGTCGTCAATACCTATCTGATCAGTTCAAAGAATTATGTGAGAAAAAGGGAATACGTCGACAATTAATGATACTTGGAACTCCGCAACAAAACAATGTTACAAAAAGAAGGAATCGTACCTTGTTAGACATGGTTAAGTCAATGATGGCACAAGCCAACCTTCCAATAAGTTTTTGGGGGGATGCCCTTTTGACCGCATCATACATCCTCAATCGTGTGCCCTTAAAATTTGTTCCCACAACTCCATATGAGTTATGGAATGAATGTAAGCCCAATTTAAAAGGCTTACGTCCTTGGGGATCAGTCGGGTACGTACATAACTTATCTCATAAGTATGGGAAACTTGGTCCTAAAGCTAATAAGTGTGTATTTATTAGATATTTAAAACATTCTAAAGGCTACGTGATGTATGGAGAACACCCTGATGGAGAGCTAACTGAGATGGAATCTCGTGATGTTGATTTTCTAGAAGATGACTTCCCAACCATAGGTGAGGTTAAGCAAAACCTTGAGCTTTATGAGATGGAGGATCCTCAAGAAAATGTATCCCAATATGAGGAAATGAATGTGGAAACACATCCAATCCAAGAGACTGTTGAGGCCAGTGGGAGTACACTATTTGAGCTCCACCAAGATTCATAGTTGTGAAGAAGTGAACGTGGGCAAATACCCCATTAATGATTTGAGATAGAAGGTCAGCCTTTCTTAAGTATTCTTGTGGATGTTGATGAACCATCTTCCTATGAGGAAGCTTTAAACTCACCATCATCAGACAAGTGGCTTACTGCTATGGAAGATGAAATGAAATCCATAACTGAAAACCAAATATGGGAGTTAGTTGATCTTCCACCTAGGCGTAAAGCAATCGGAAACAAATGGGTTCTGAAGGTCAAGCGCAAAGCGGATGGATCAATTGAAAAATATAAGGCTCGTTTAGTGGCGAAAGGCTATACCCAAAAAGAGGGTGTTGATTATGAAGAGATATTTTCTCCTGTGGTAAGATTTACGTAAATTCGCCTTATCTTGGCTATAGTGGCACATCTAGATTTGGAATTGTTCCAAATAGATGTGAAAACTGCATTTCTCAATGGAGAAATCAATGAGGAGATTTACATGAATCAACCAATTGGTTTTGAAGCCAAAGGAAAAGAACACAAGGTGTGTCGCTTGAAACATTCTATCTATCGCTTGAAACAATCATCCTGACAATGGTATCTTTGTTTTCATCAAGCCATCATTTCCATAGGGTTTGTGATGATTGACGAAGACCATTGTGTATATGTAAAGAGATTAGGAAATAAGTTCCTTAGTCTTTTATTATATGTGGATGATATCCTATTAGCTGGGAATGACATGGAGTTAATTATCACCACTCAAAAGTGGTTGTCCTCCACTTTCAAGATGAAAGACATGGGACAAGCTGAATACATCCTCGGGGTTAAGATCTCGAGAAATCGTTCTAGAAAGTTCTTGAGTTTGTCTCAAGAAAATTACATTCAAAGGGTTTTAGAATGATTCCGTATGCAAAACTCCAAGCCTATAGACATTCAAATGGAGAAAAGTTTATATCTCAGCATGGAACAATATCCTAAAACCAAAGAAGAAAAGAAACAAATGGCAAACATACCATATGCAAGTGCTATTGGGAGTCTGATGTACATTATGATGTGTACTCGACCAGACATATGTTTTGTAGTTGGTATAGTTAGTAGGTACCAAAGTAATCCTGGGATTGCCCATTGGGCTGCAGTCAAAAGGATACTACGGTATCTAAGAGGAACCACTAATTTGGCTTTGTGCTATCAAGGTGAAAATCTAAAATTAGTCAGATATAGTGATGCTGATCATGCCGGTGATAAAGATGAACGGAAGTCTACTTCAAGATATGCTTTTATACTTGGAGGCGGAGCTATTTCCTGGAGTAGCAAGAAACAGCTTTGTGCTACTCTATATACTATGGAAGTAGAGTATGTAGCATGCTGTGCTGTGGTACAAAATGTGGTTTGGTTAAGGAGATTCTTACAAAGCTTGAACATTATTAGGCATCTTAGTGAAGCTATTGTACTTTATTGTGACAACACAGCTGCCATAGCTTATACAAAAGATCCTAAGTATCATGGAAAAACCAAACACATTGATACTCGCTATCATTACATTCGTGACATCATTGCACAAGGTCTTGTTGTGTTGAAGTACATTTCCAGAACTGATATGTTAGCAGACCCATTCACTAAACCTATTTCTCGAAATGCTTTCCAAAAGCATATTAGAGGTTTAGGATTATTACGCATTTGACATTCATGTACTATTGTATCTGAACAATTAATAAATTAAGTATATTTTGAATCATTTGATCAAGTGTTGTTAATTAATTAGGGCACATATCTAAGGTAATTATTGTCACCTGGCTTTATAGATTATTCTTCTCACACAGGATAATCGCCCCAACACTTCGGTAGTGTTTGGGATGAGACTTAAACAATCATAAGGTACCAAGTGTTTTGTGATCTCCTTGTCACATGAGTTGTAAGCAAGGATCTCAGCAATGTCACCTTGACCTAAAGTTAGATTGAAGCTCGTAAGAGTCAAACATGGAGATTATTCATATTCCATGGAGCCAGTGATAGCCAGATTTGAATCTTAGGGTATTCAAGTCAATCCTTTTGTAGGGATTGGATCGAGATCTGTATGGTGGTTTTGACGTGACAAACTTTAAATAAAAGATCCACCATAGCATACATTTCATACTGTATGTGCTATTAGTCGACCGATGGAAGGGAGTGATTGAATAGATCCCTGCTTCATCACTATGTGAGCCCTAAGGACTTATGTAGTCTAAATTTTATACCCTTTGAACTTAGATCTATGATATGAAGTTGAGATTCGGTGTTGCTACTTTAGCATGATTTCCAAGGGTCAAAAATGATATGATATAACGGGGCATGACTAGGAAAGCAGTCAGATCTCAATGGATTGACATGAGTATCCAAGGAAAAGTCATTATACATCTCACATACATGGTCTACAACTCATTGCCTGGGCGGTTATAAAAAACATTAGTTGTTAAATATAACCATGAGTTTAGACACATAAAGAGATTTTGCATAGCTCTTACATGTATGAGGGATCAGAAATGCAAAATCTTGTGTGATTAAAATGACTTGGAGCATGACAAGAACTCGAGCAATGTTATGTTAGTAAGATGGTAACTTAATATCTCACTGCTCACAGATATCTTTATTTTCTCGTTGGTCGCAAGTTCAATTTTCCCTGCATGACGATGAATGGAGAGTGAGTTAAATTGAGAATGGTATAAGTTGATGCAAATGTGTACGAGTGGGAGATGTTGCATTTAAATGTGGTGCGTCCACATGGCATGCAACTTTATTAATTATTTATGGATAATTAACTAATATTCAATTAATTAATATTAGATATTATTCTGATATATTTTAATTGAATAATTAATAATAAATATTTGAGATAGGATAAATTTAAATTTAATTTGTTTAAATTTAAATTATCTATCCATTGTATTTAAATTTAATTATTCAATTAAAATATATCAGAACAATATCTAATATTAATTAATTGAATATTAGTTAATTATCCACAAATAATTAATAAAGTTGCATGCCATGTGGATGCACCACATTTAAATGCAACACTTAACATATTCTTTTCTTCTAAGATAAGGCTCAATGTCATTAGGTAAGGTACCTTGAGGTCTATTATTGATGGCACTAGCTAGTTTACCCACTTGATGGCACTAGCTAATTACTTGTTCAATACATATACTTGCACATATAAAATCACCAACACTTCTACCTTTTTTCCACTCCTAAGCGTGCTTGCTTTATAATGCTCTTTTCCTTCTCTTTTGGGATTGGTTTCAAATTCACTCAATAGAATTCCTTGAGGCCGGTTATTGATGGCATTGGCAAGTTGACCCACTTATGTCTTAAGAGATCGAAGTGATGTCGCTTGAGTTTGAATGATGCTATCATTCTTTGCAATTTATTACATGAACAGTTTTCCAAAAATGGCTTCTGTTGGTCCCGATAATATGTGCTAGAGGGGGGGTGAATAGCACAATTTGGCTCTTAACAATAATGGAAACTAATTTCCAAAACTTAAGAAAATAAAAACAGAGTATAAGATGCACAATAATTTAGAGTGGTTCGGTCCAAGACCTACATCCACTACCTTGATTATCCAACCGAAGATTTTCCCACAAATTCACTAAACACCGGTGAAATTCACAAGCTTTCACCAAGCTTTACAATGGCTTTTAGTAGGCTCAACCAAAACCTTTTACACTAGTTTGTCACGGGCTCAACTAAAACCCAAAGTGGTTTCCCAAGGCTCAACCATAACCTTCAACAATCAAGCTATCCCAAGCTTGAATAACCCCTTAGAGTGACTCCTTCACTCTAAGAATACAAGAAAAGTAGTAAAAGAAGGTACCTATGATCACTGGTTGATCTAAGTGGTACAAGTTGATTGTTAAATACAAATGCAAGGAGTAGGCGTTTAAGTGCAAATAAGTGTAGTGAAGCTTTTCTGGTTTTTCAACTTTCTATAGCTCAAATCTCATTCAAGGCTTATAAAAACTTGTTTTTAATTGTTGGAAGACCCTTTTATACTTGAAGATGCAATTCTGATGGCAGTTTGGCAATTTATGTCCGTTGGAAACAGTTAAGGATAAGTTCTAGCCGTTAATTTGTCTTGTAGTGCTCTAGTTCAAATTGCAGACAAAGAGCTCTTAGTCGACTGACTTGGTCGACTAAGTTGGTTCTGTTTCAGGTTGTAGATTCTAGTAGAGAGCAATTAGTCGACTGACTTGGTCGACTAAGTTGATTCTATTTCTTAAACTCTTTAGCCCACCATTCCTCCAATTTAAAACTTCGTCAACCAACATTCTTCCTTGTTTCACCAATAAGCGTCCTCCTTGTTAGACAGTTGCATCTTGTTATTTTTATTCTTTTTTTCTTTTGATATACTCTTTGAAGAGTAAATTAATTAATTTCATATATTAATCTTCCTGCACAATTAAGTAAAGGTATTAGACACGAGTAAATGGGAATGTTTTATTATCATCAAAAACTAATGGAGCCAACAATCTCCCACTTTTTGATGATGACAAAACATTCCTTGATTAACAGCATAGTGTCTTTTTAACTTGTTTTAGTTTTCTGCAGAAAATGAGGATTGCTCCCCCTAAGTATGTGCACATTTTGGGTACTTTATTCCATCAAATTTTATTTTTGTCATATGTGCAACAATACGGAGTGATTTGCAGCAAGTAAGTACTAGCAGATCATCATTAAACTTTCAACAGTAAGTGTTGATAGATTTTCATAAATGTTCCAGCAACTATCAACAGTTTATTGATTTCAGATTTTGTCTACATCATTCATGTTTCAATTGATATACTATACACCCCATCTATATCTATTTACAAACATAAATCATTCATAATGCCATAACAAAAATCATTTATCAGCATCAATATTAGCCTAGCATCAGTAGATTTTGTTCATGATAGTAAAAATACCAAAATAGCAAAATATCAGCAGACTTCAATTTGTAGCAGTTAAGTAACATAGTCATATCGACATTTATGTTTCACATACAACCACATAAACAACAAAATTAAAACTAAGTGTTTAAATGCCACCATGGAACAAATAACAGTTAATCAAACAGCATTTCAAAACTGCCCCTAGACTATTTTTGTTTCCTATCTTTTATTCTTTTAAGTTCCTGCTCTTGATTCTGCTTTCTTTTCTTTCCTAGGTTCTTGGTTCCTCCACCCTAACATTTTTTTAAAATTTATTCTCTTATTCCTACACCTATTTTACTCCCCTTTTTTGTCAACATCAAAGGAAGGGGCTTCTATTCATCTGATGTGTCAGAGGGTGAGGATTCAGTGTCATAGAAAGGGTTTAGAGGAAAAAGAGAGGGCTCTTAGAGAGGTGATGACTGTTTAGTGGAAAGTTCTGGTGAAGACTTGTTTAAGACAGGGATTGGACTCTGAGGAGAAAAAGCTGAAACTGGTCTAGATTTCTCTACCAACCTGAAAGACTTTCTTCTCCTGAGAAAAGCTGTCTTGGTTGCCATAGTCTTCATGCCTTTGGTTGGTGGTTTTGCCTCAATTGGTGGTGCTGTAGTGGCTTTGGCTTTTTCTGCTTTTGCCTTTACTCTGGAAGCTGATGCAGGTTTCTTTCCTTTTCCTACATCGTCACCATTCTTTTGAGTTTCTGTCCTAGCAGTGCCTTTTTTAGCTTATCCCTCCTTAACCATTTGGTGGAAGATATCCATGATGAAAACTTCCTCTGAATTTGGAGGAGAGGCTTGATGTTTCTCTGTTTCTGAACCAACCACTTCAATCCCTTGTTCTGATTCATTTTTGCTTTGGTTGGCTGATCAATCCTTTGAGGAGAGTCCTCAATTTGCAGAACAGGACTGGCAGAGTTGTAGGTGGAACCTTCAACTTAAATGCCAGAACTATCAACATGAAGAGCAGATTTTTTTGGTAGCTCAGCTGAACCTTCAACTTCTTGCTGTGGAGGTGCAGTGCAAGATGTTGCAGAGTTATTTGTAGCCAGAGGTTTAGATGGAATGTTTTCCTTCTCCTTCAGCTTGTTTTCCAACTTAGTGATTCTCTATTCAATTTTTTGTATCTTTTCTCCTTGGTCAGTCAGGTTACCATCAATCCTCTTGAGCAAGTTGAAAATTCCTTCATTTGAGAATCTGGAAGAGGTTCCTCCAGGTTGAGTAGGTAGGCTGTGTTCTTTTCTAGGACCAATCTTGGGGTTCTTAATGAACCTTTCCCCATCGAGTATATATCCCATTTTAACCAAGCTCCCATAATAAATAGCTTGATCTCTGGTTTTTACCAAGTCCATATCATACCTCTTTGCCCATATTCCTTTCTTCTGCACAAGGGATGTAAGTACATTCCTATACGGTAGATTAACTTTATCAAGTCTGCAGGCACTTCTCATTTTCCAATCATATATCTTCCCAGATTCAGAGACACTCCATTGAAGGCATGCTCCATCAGCCAGAGGTCTTAAAGGCTAATATAGCTAAGGCTTTCACTTCTACCTTGAATGTTGGTTGCTATAAAATAATGTAAAATCCTAATCTAAGGACTGATTATCAGTCCAGAATTGCTTTTTAAGGAATATTTTTCCTTCCTCCCAATGATGATCTCCCACAATGAAGACGGATCATATTTTTTAGGGAGCTCATACTCACCTTCTTCACATTCTATTTTCAGCAAGTTTCCTAAATCTTAAGCAGTCACAACAAATTCTTTTCCATTCAAATATATATTTAAACCATCTTCAACATAATCATCAGAATCAACTAAGTCCTTTCCTTTCAAAGCAATCTTAGAATAGAATTCTTGAACCAAACTTGGACTATAAGACCTATTCTTAAAGGTGTTGTAACCTTTTAGTTTCAGTTCATCAAAGTACTCAGATAAACTAGTTTAGATTTCTACATTTTCCTTAGAACTCTTCCAATCAATAAACTTGCCATAGGAGATTGGTGCCTTCTCGATATTTTTGAACCTATATTCATGCAACTTATTCCTAAACTTTGAAGAAGAAGAATTGGTGCCTTTGTGGAGTGAGGGTTCTATTTCTTTCTTTTTGTTAGTTTTCTGCTTCTTTTCTCTTAGTTTCTCGGATATTTCTTTCACTGAAACAAGCATGATTTTCTGTTTCTTCTTTAGACTTTCTGTTCCTGTTCCTTCCTCCATTGGCCTTTTCCCTTTCTTCTTTTCTGATCTATCTTTACTCTGAGATTTTTCTAGCCATTTTGGTTCCAAAAATTTCTGAGGGTTTGAGTCGGTTTCAAAGGCAAACAGAAAGATTTGGATTTTTGTTTTTAGAGCAACGAGTTTCAAGGGAGAGAAGAGGAGAGGTTGTCAGCAATTATTTCTTAGAAAAACTGTTCACCTTCCCTTAAGAGCTGCCCTACTTTCATTCTTTATAATTTCAAAATTCCCTCTAAAATTTTAGTTATTTACCTTTGGCAGTATTTTTTCTTTCTCTTTGCACCTTGTAAAATAAATTTTTATCTCATTTTACTCCTCTTTCTCTAAACTCACTGAGTCTTATTATTTAATGTTGTTAGACCACTCTTTGGTTGACTAAGATTTCCTTAGTCGACTAAATGCATTCTGTTTTTTGTGTGTGAGCCAAAGGTTTTCCTATAATTCTGTGAGACCCTGTCAAGCTCGATTAAAAGACGGTATTGTACCGAGTGGTACAACTAAGTTAAATCGAGCCTTGAACTAGTTCAAATAGAAATTCTAAGAGGAATTTGAAAATTTTAAGACTAACAGAATGGCTTAGAATAGTGATTTGGAGTTCAAGGTCCAGTTTGGAGTCCATCAGAAAATTGACCAATTAGGGA
>NC_030854.1:18949653-18996807 GCF_000208745.1 Theobroma cacao | reverse complement strand
AAAAGGTGTGTGTGTATGCATGATATGATAAATTTGTTAAGCAAAGGTAAATGGATAGGCTTGCTTGGGCTTAGTGAGCTATGCTCATTGAGCTCATGCGCCGGTCATGGCCCGAGAAATTGGGTCGTGACAAATTCCTTCACACTAATCATCCCTAAATTTCTTCTAATCTCACAAAATCTATCTTTACTCAGAGGTTTGGTAAAAATGTCTGCTAATTGATGTAAAGTGTTCACAAATTCTATTTTAATATCATTTTTCACTACATGATCTCTAATAAAATGGTGTCTAATTTCAATGTGCTTTGTCCTAGAGTACTGCACAGGGTTTTTGGATATGTTGATTGCACTTGTGTTATCACAATATATTGGTACATTATGCATAATTATTCCTTAGTCTTTTAATTGTTGCTTGATCCAAAGGATTTGTGCATAGTAACTACCTGATGATACATATTCAGCCTCCACTGTAGATAGTGCCACTGAGTTTTGCTTTTGCTAAACTGAGACACAAGCATCCTTTCTAAAAATTGGCATGTTGCACTAGTGCTTGTTCTATCAGTTCTGCTGCCAGCAAAGTCAGCATCTGAATATCCAACTAAGCTAAGAGTCGAGTCTCTAGAGTACCATATTTCTAGTCCTTGAGTGTCATGAGGTATCTAAAAATTCTCTTAACAGCTGTTAGGTGTGGTTTTTTAGGCTGTGACTGAAATCTAGCACACAAGCACACACTAAACATAATATCTGGTTTACTTGTTGTTAAGTAGAGAAGAGAGTCGATCATACCTCTATAGAGCTTTTGATCTACATTTTTACCTTTTTCATCTAAGTTTAGTTTGGCAGATGGACTCATTAGTATGGAAATTGATTTCAGCTTTAGCATATCAAATTTCTTGAGCATATTTTGAGTGTATCTTTCTTTGTTGATGAAGATTCCTTCCTTACTTTGCTTAATTTGAAGACCAAGGAAGTACTTCAACTCTTCCATCATGCTCATCTCAAATTCACCCTGCATTTCCTTAGCAAAGTTCTTGCATAAAGCCTCATTAGTTGTACCAAATACAATGTCATCCACATTTGTTTGCACAACAATTAAATCATTTAGATATCTCTTAATGAACAATGTAGTATTGATGCTGTCTCTATCATACCCTTTTTTAACTAGAAATTTTGAAAGCCTCTTATACCAAGCTCTAGGAGCTTGTTTCAATCCATACAAGGCTTTATGAAGTTTGAAAACATGATCAGATTTTTCAAAGTCTTCAAAACCAGGTGGTTGTTCTACATATACTTCCTCTTGAATTAATCCATTTAAGAATGCACTTTTCACATCCATTTGGAACAATTTAAAATTCATGAAACATGCAAAAGCTAGCAACAACCTTATGGCTTTAATCCTAGCAATAGAAGCAAAGGTTTCATCATAATCTATTCCTTCCTCTTGGTTGTATCCTTTTGTTACCAGCCTAGCTTTATTTCTAACTACATTTCCTTGTTCATCTACCTTATTTTTAAATACCCATTTTGTACTAACAATAGGGTGATTTGAAGGTCTAGGTACCAATGACCATACACGACTCATTGTGAATTGATCAAGTTCTTCTTGCATGGCCATTATCCAACTTTCCTCTTTTTCAGCTTCTTTAAAGTTTTTAGGTTCAACTTGAGATATAAAAGCTGAAAACTCACAAGTTTCTCTAGTTGCTTTCCTAGTTTTAACTCCTTGTGAAATGTCACCTATTATTTAGTCTTGTGGGTGATCTCTTACAAATCTCCAACTCCTTGATAGATCATCATGCTGATTTTCTGCTCTTTACAGATTTTCTAGAGGTAGAGTTTCATTTTCTCTTATAAGTGAGCTTTCTTCATTATTTTTGTTGTTTTCTAAACTCATTTCCTCCATTTGTTTTTCTAGGACTTATACATCGTCATCATCATCATGAACTTCTTTTTGTATAGCATTTGACTCATCAAAAACTACATGAATTGATTCTTCAACGGTTAAGGTCTTTTTGTTAAAAACTCTATAGGCCTTTGAGTTTAATGCATATCCTAAAATAAACACTTCATCACTCTTTGCATCAAACTTCCCTAAGGCTGTTTTCCATTGTTCAATATAAAGCACTTACAGCCAAAGCTCCTAAGGTGAGAAATATTTGGCTTCCTACCTTTATAAATTCATATGGAGTCTTTGAAATCAAGGGTCTTATTGAGACTCTATTAAGAATATAAGCTGTTGTATTTACTACCTTAGCCCAAAGATATTTAGGTAAGTTGTTCTCACATAGCATGGTCCTAGCCATTTCTTTTAAGGTTCAGTTTTTCCTTTCTACAGCTCCATTTTGTTGGGGTGTTCTAGGTGCAGAAAAATTGTGTTTCAACCCCTTTTCATTGCAGAACTTTTCAAACTCATCATTTTCAAATTCTCTTCCATGATCACTCCTTATGCTAACTATGGCTAGTCCTTTTTCATTTTCTATTTTCTTACAATGACTTAAGAATGCTTGTAGAGCATCATTCTTATGAGCAAGAAAGTACACCTAAGTATATCTAGAATAGTCATCAACTATTACAAAGCCATAAGATTTTCCTCCTAAGCTCGTTGTGCTTATTGGACCAAATAGATCAATGTGTAACAATTCAAGAGGTCTAGATGTTGACACTATCTTCTTAGTCTTAAAGGATGTCCTAACTTGTTTTCTTAGTTGGCAAGCATCACATATCTTATCATTTTCAACTTTTAACTCCGGAGTTTAGCAATAAGATTTTTCTTAATTAATTTTGACATAGTATGCAAATTTACATGTCCTAATTTTCTATGCCATAACCAGCTATCATTTTTAGCATTTGCAACAAGGCATACTTCAATATTTACTTCAAGATCTTCAAGAAAAATTACATACATATTCTTTAATCTATTTCCTATAAATGAGATTTTATTTGTACTCATATCTATCACTTCACACTTAGTTGAATCAAAACATACTTTAAATCCTTTATCACATAATTGACTAATACTTAGTAAATTATGCTTTAATCCTTTAACCAACAACAAATGACTGATTTGAGTTTGGGAATTCTTACCAACCGTACCTATACCATGGATTCTTCCTTTTGAATCATCTCCAAAGGATATGGTTCCTCCCTTTTCTCTTATCTAACTAAGCAAACAACATTTCATGTCCTGTCATGTGCTGTGAATAGCCACTGTCCAAGTACCAAGGCTGTTTCTTCTTGAGTTGAGCTCTTGAACATGTCTCCTTTAAGTCTAGCTCAACCTACAAAACAGAATTTCAGTTTTTCTTTATAAGTACCCATACTTTGATGGGTCCTTGAGTGTTAGTTGCAACAAATGATCCCTTAAAAATCCAGATTTTTTTAACTTTCTACACTTTTCTTTTCTTAGAACAATCATGTGACAAATGACCATGTTTACCACAATTATAACATCTAGGTAATGCTTTAGCTTAATTTTTATTGTGGTATACATATCTTTTTGAAGATTCATTTTTCAAACATTTAAGAGCTATGTTTTCATCAAGAATTATTTGTAAAGCTTCAGACTTATTTTCCAGCTCTTGTTTAAAACCTCAAAGTCTGTTTTTGAGTGTTCTAACTCAACTTGCAAAATATTTCTTTGCTAAAAAACATAAGTAAATTCTTGTTTGATTTGTTCCAAATCATTTTCAAGTAATGCAGCCTTTTTCTTGAATTATTTGTATTTTGAAAAAAGCTTTTAAAATTCATCATAAAGACGCTCATACTCATCTTGTAAATCATCATAAGAATTAATGCAGGGGGATGAGGATACCTCTGTTTCATCCTTCTGTGCCATTAAACAGATGTTTGCTCTTTCCTTAAATTTTTCATCATCTGTTTCAGAGCTTGATGTATCACTTTTCGACCATGCAACTACCACCATTGTTTTTTTGGGTTTCTTATTTTTCTTGGGAGTTTCATCTTTCAGCAATGGACACTCGGACTTGAAGTGACCAGGTTTCTTGCATTCATAGCAGATCATCTCCTCTTTTTTGTTGGAGTTATTTTTGTTCTTTATTTTCCATGAAGCACCTTGGTCTTTCCTGAAACCTCTTCTAGCTAGCCTTCAATTTCTTCTGCCTATTAGCTTTTTGAATTTTCTTGCAACCAAAGCTAATTCTTCATCATTATCACAAGAAAGCTCTTCCAGCTCTTCTGCAAGGATGTTGGCTTTAAATGTAATACTCTTTTCTTTTTTTCCTTTGCTTCCCTTCAATCTTCTTCTTCTTCTTCCTTAAGCTCTATTTCATGAGTGAAAAGAGAACCACAAATCTCATCGAGTGTGATGATGTTCAGATCTTTAGCCTCTCTAATGGCAGTTACTTTAGGCTTCTAGTTTTTTGGTAGACTCCTAAGCAATCTTTTACTAATTCATGTTCAGGAATAGGCTTGCCTAGTTGACTCAATTTATTTGTGATGTTTGTAAATCTATCAAACATGCTGGTGATGTCTTCACCAGGCTTCATTTTGAACATTTCATAATTATGTGTTAACAAAGTAATTTTGGACTCATTTACCTGAGAAGTCCCTTCATGAATTATTTTAAGTTTTTCCCACACTTGCTTAGCTATTGTACAACTTCAGACTTTGTTAAATTCAGTGGGGGTTAATGCACAATGCAATGTGTTGATGGCCTTAAAGTTTATTTGAACTTTCTTAGTTTCAGCCTCAGTCCATTTAGACCTTGGCTTGGGCATCAACTCATTTGTCACCACATTCACGGTTGAGGGCATAAAGGGGCCATCAGTTATGACGTCCCACATTTCATAGTCTATAGCTTTAATGTAAATTGACATTCTAGTGCTCCAATAAGGGTAATCACAACCATCAAACAAAGGTGGTCTGTTTGTTGATTGTCCCTCAGCCACTACTGATTTTTAGAGAGCCATATGGATCCTCCCTAAAGATGTTAAGCCTTAATAACAAGGAACTAGCTCTGATACCAATTGTTGGTCTCGATAATATGTGCTAGAGGGAGGTGAATAGGACAATTTGACTCTTAAAAATATTGGAAACTAATTTCTAGAACTTAAGAAAATAAAAACAGAGCATAAGATGAATAATAATTTAGAGTGGTTCGGTATAGGACCTACATCCACTACCTTGATTACCTAACCAAGGATTTTCCCACAAATTCACTTAACACTAGTGAAATTCACAAGCTTTCACCAAGCTTTACAATGTCTTTTACCAGGTTCAGCCAAAACCTTTTACACTAGTTTTTCACGGGCTCAACTAAAACCCAAAGTGGTTTTCCAAGGCTCAACCACAACCTTCAACAATCAAGCTATCCCAAGCTTGAATAACCCTTTAGAGTGACTTCCTCACTCTAAGAATACAAGAAAAGTCGTAAAAGAAGGTACTTATGATCACTGGTTGATCTGAGTGGTACAAGATTGAGTGCTAAATACAAATGCAAGGAGTAGGCGTTTAAGTGCAGATAAATGCAGTGAAGCTTTTCTGGTTTTTCAACTTTCTATACCTCAAATCTCATTCAAGGCTTCTAAAAACTTGTTTCTAATTATTGGAAGACCCATTTATACTTGGAGATGCAATTCTGATGGTAGTTTGGTAGTTTATGTCCGTTGGAAACAGTTGAGGATGAGTTTTAACCGTTAATCTGTCTTGTAGTGCTTTGGTTCAAATTGCAGACAAAGAGCTCTTAGTCGACTGACTTGGTCAACTAAGTTGGTTCTGTTTCAGGTTGCAGATTCTGGCAGAAAGTAGTTAGTTGACTGACTTGGTCGACTAAGTTGATTCTGTTTTTCAAACTCTTCAGCCCGCCATTCCTCCAATTTGAAACTTGGTCAACCAACATTCTTCCTTGTTTCACCAATAAGCTTCCTCCTTGTTAGACAGTTGCATCTTGTTATTTTTATTCCTCTTTTTCTTTTGATATACTCTTTGAAGAGAAAATTAATTAATTTCATATATTAATTTTCCTACACACTTAAGTAAAGGTGTTAGACACAGGTAAATGGGAATGTTTTATTGTCATAAAAAACTAATGGAGCCAATAGCTTCTTCTCAAGTGTAAGAGCTCTAGCCTATGACATACAGCCAGGAGGAAAAACTGCCTTTACTAAAGATGAAGGTCCTTGATTGTTACTCCATGAGAAATTAGGGTGATTCCTCCAACCTAGATTGAAGTTGTTAGAATAGGGACTATTTTGCTGCTTATTGTAATTTGCAACATATTACAATGATTTTGTAACACCCCTAACCTTGATATGGCCATATGTGCTATGGGCTAGTTATTCAAGGAATTTATTAGAATTTTTATGTATGTGTTTGAGGAATTTAATGATATGTTAAACATGCTAAATGTATGAAAACATGCCTTATAACACTTAGATAAATTTATGGAGGAATGCTTGATGAATATGATTATGAATGTTGACATAATTGAGGGCCTTAAGAAATTGTGCATATGTTTGGCAGTTCAATATTTAAGTATGACACATAGCCCTTCAAGTTAAAGTTTGAAGATTTGAACTAGTATGATTTGGAGTTTTGATCTTGTATTTAGGCATATGTGCAAGAATTTTAAGTTAAATAAATGAATTGAAGTGTATTGATTGAACATATATGAATTAGGAATTAAAAAAGTAAGTTTGGAAACTTAAACAAGTGGAAAATGTGCATTCTGGGCATGATCTATTGATAAATGTTCTACATCTATCGATAGATACAAAATAGAAAGCTCGGGAAGGCAAGTTGGACAAACAACTATCAATAGATCCATAGTGTCTAACGATAGATGTTCACCCATGAATGAAATGAAGCATATGGAACGAAAAATATTGATAATTCGTGGTATTTATCGATAAATAGCAACTTGAGATAAATACTAAACAGGGTGACAAGCATATATTGATAGATCCATGGTATCTATCAATAGATAGATAAATAAGGATAAATATGAAAGGGCTTAGTGCACCATCAATTGATAGACTCGAGGAATCTATCGATAGATGGAAGTTAACACCAATGTATTTTAGTAGGATCTGTCGATAAATGTTTTGCATCTATCGATAGATCAGTTTGGAAACGCAAAAATAAAAAGGCTGAGGGCTATCATTTTAGCCCAAAACAAGAAGGAAAAACATTTTTCTCTCAAATTGTCCCAACCCAAACCTGAGGGTCTATGATTCGTGCACAAGCCCAATAGGCGAAGCTCGCACGGCCAGAGCAAGCCTTTGGATTCAAATCACATAAATAACCAAGGGTGCTCAAATATTCATGTTCATAAAATATTAAAGTCAAATACATTAATGTTTCCCTTAGTACATAATTCAAACATAACATTCATAAAATCACATATTGGCTATTAAAGCAGGTCCATACTTAACAACTTTTAATACAAGTTTAATGGCACAATATGCCCACATCCACAACTAAACCAAACACGGAGTGGTAAGCTCACAACAGACGCAGTGGAGTGGACATATTGGGTGGAGACCTATCAAAAGCCAAAATCGGTCAGCTATTGGACAACCTTTGCCATATAGTGTTATGACTTATTTATCTGCACATGGTACAAACAAATGGGTGAGTCATGTAATATTCAATGAGGGGTGCAGATAAATCGAAATCATATATTTATAAACAAATAACTATTTAATGCACTACTATTGTGTAATACCTCGTACTTTGATATGCTAACTAATAAAGCTTATCGGATGCTAATTGAGGTTAATTATAATATTTAAAAATGATGGAAGACGAAAGGAATAGTTTGGGATAAAATACTTTGCATGCGAGGAAATACTAATAAAATAATAATATTATTATCAGAGAAGAATTTTTGAGATAAAAAGTGATTCGAAAGTCAATTGAGGCATAATAAGGTATTTTGGGTACCAAGGAGACAAAAAGAGACTTGAGGAAATTTTTAGAATAAAATAATATTAAAATATTAATATTTTATTCAGTATCGAAATTTTCCATGAAGAAGGAGTATATGGTCAATCTAAGTGAGGGAGAAGAAGAATGAGAGAAATTTTGGAGAAAAATGATGTTAATGGGGCTGCGTGTCTTTATTAAGTGAAGATAGTGAGGGCAAAAAAATATTTTAAATATTATGGGGACACCGTGTTAGAGTACAAACTTTATACTTTGTTTGTACATGTGTAAAAGAAGATAATGGAAGGAAATTGGAGTTAAATGAGTATTGGGAGGACTAAATTAAAAAGGGAAGAAACTTGGAGGGCAAAACGATAATTTTACACAAAGTTTGGTCAAAGCTTCCAAAGGAAGCTTTGATTCTCATCTTTATCAGCCCAAAACCGTCCTTACCCTCTAAACAAGATATTTCTTCTTCATTCTTGAAGCTTCCAACGCCATCTTCTCATTCTCCCCATGGAAAGTTAGTTTTCTTTCATTTTCTTTCCTTGTTTGCTTTTCATTTCCTTTCTTTTCTTGCTTCTTCCTTCTCCCAACTTCTTGTGCACCAAAGTTACAACTTCTAACCCTAATTTCCAACACATCTAAACCTTAGGAGAAGAAGAAAGAAAAAGAGAGAAAGGAAAAACAAGCTTGATTTTGTAATTCAAGCAAGCTAAGCTATGGTGGCCATGGGTGTAAGGGAATTATGAATTTTGTTGGGTGAAATCCAAGCCAAAACCAAGTGGAAATACAAGGGTAAAGTTAGAGTACTGTGGTGGTGCACTGGGGGAAATAACAAGCGATCGGCAAGTAGGAATAGCTAGATACACCTCCGAACAAATAGCGATGTAATATCCCACTATCGTAAGGTGAGTGAACTTGCATTGAAAATAATTTGGGAAATGTATTGATATTTGGATAAAGAGTGTGAATGATTTTTATTTGATTTTTCCTTAAAGTTTATGCATGGGAACAAGCCTTTATTAAAACGTTTTATGTTATGAGTGTGCAATATGATGAATCCTTGTGCCTTATATGATGTTGATGTAAATATATATGTTGCGTATTGATAGTTAATATTGTGTAATAAATATAACCATATGTGTGCACGATGTGGGGGGATGCACATGCTGATGATGACGGGGTGTGGAAGTGTGGATGATGATATTGCTTGTGCATGATGTGGGGGGATGCACACGATGATGTCATTATTTGTGCACGATGTGGGGGGATGCACAGAATGATTATATTGCTTGTGCACGATGTGGGGGGATGCACACGATGGTATTAGCTGTGCACAATGTGAGGGGATGCACACGATGACTCTGGCTATGTGTGATGTGGGAGTGCACATGAGTTGGGTGAGGGGATGGTGGTGTATGTGCTTATATATATATATGTATATTTACTATAGAGATGTTTGGAATTAATAAGTGATTACATTGACTATTGAAACTTGAGGATTGTCAATGTGTTCAATTTAATGTACAATGTGGCATGAGTGGATTTTCTTTTGCGGCAGTGAAAACCCTTTAGATTTTATTTGGCCAGAATTTCGATGCAGTGAGAATGCCTTTTCGCTAAGGTGAGAGTCAATCTATTATGCTTGACTTGCTTAAATTCTACTAAAGTTTTCACTTTTCAACTTCTTTATTGTTCATGGGTCTTTCATCATCAAGTGACTAAACAACAAGGATTTGAATAAGGGCTTTTTTGATAAGAAATAAGCTAAATTGCATTGTTTTTGGAACTTAAGTGCATCATGATTTCTAAACCTTTCTTAACGTTTGCTTGTTCCCTTCCTATGTTCACTCACTGAGTTTATACTCACATTTTTTTTTCAACTTCATGTTTTAGGTTTCCTGAGTCAAAGGTGATTGGATCCTAGGACAAGGTGTTCCTCCCTATCCATTGCTTGATAGGTTTACCATGACATTAAATGTTAGCAACCATGCCCAGAGTCACTCCGCTGACAGTCAAGTTCTAATTACGTGTATATGAATACTTGTGAAATGCTGAGATTCATTTGTCAAACTATATATGTGTATTTTGGTTGATGATGTCATTATGAATGCATAGTTGGCTTTTATGAATTGTTTTCAAAGGAACTATCTTTGAACTGTCACGACCCAAATTTTAAGGCCATGACCGGCGCAAGGGCCCAATAAACGTAGTCTATTAAGCCCAAGCAAGCTTATCAATTTATCCTACTCATCATTCCATCAAATATCGCTAAGTCACATTTCATACTTTTAAATCAAAATAGTGATATACATTGCCAACTCATACTGGCATTACTCCTTAAAAATTTACGTACAATGTTTACAACATGTATTCTAATAATTTTTATTAAGTTTGTTTATACAAAACAAAATAACACTCGACTTCCAGCGGAGGGACTCGGATGAATGTACAGCTACTGAATACTGAGACACCTACCAAAAGATGGACACAAGTCTACAAGGACACCTCGTCCTAGTTACCGGCTGCCTCATGATCTGAAAACATGAATTTGAAAATGGTGAGTATAAACCCAGTGAGTGAACAAGGAAGGGAACAAGCATACCATAAGGAATCTTTAATGAAATCATGATGCATTCTTTTCCAAAATAATGCAATTTCTTTCTATTCTTATTAAAAGCCCCTCATCAAGCCTTTAAATGATTAATCATTTGAAAATCATTAACCCATACATAACGAACCATTTGAAGAATAAAAGCTTCAATATTACACAAGTAAGTCAAATACGATAATGAATCTTCACTGCAGCGTAGCTGCAGCGAGAATGCCTTTCCGCTGAAGCGATGTTGGGATTTAGTTATTAATCGAATGAGGGTTTCTCAACTGGTCGAGGATTTCTCACTAAACCTTCTCATTTTAAACTTAACTCATTTAATCCTTAATGTTGGAAGTCCATGCTCCGATATGGTAGCAAAGAAGTAAAAGATAGGGCAGCAATTGAACAAGATAGGAGACCAAAATAGAAGGTTTTTTGCTGCAGCGAGATTCAGTGAAATTGTAACCTAAAAACAGAAAGTTTCTCGCTGCAGCGAAATTCAATCTCGCTGCAGTGAAATTGCAACCCAGAAATAGAAAGTTTCTCACTACAGTGAAAAGCTACAGTGTCATTCTCACTACGACGAAAATGCATTCTCACTGCAGCGAGTTTTCGGCCAACCTACCCTTTCAAAACCCGATAGTTTCTCGCTGCAGCGAAATACAGGGCATCAAATGAAAATTTCCCTTTCTCCCAAAGAAAGCCACCCTGCTTGAAATGTTCAAAACCAATATGAAACACATAACAATTTCTCAAGGTTTAACATGTCAAGTTTCACACGCATTACAACCATAAACCATTATCCATCAATTTCCTATAACACACATATTTACATATGTATATATATATATATATATACTCATATACCCATCATCATCATCACACCATCCCATCATCATCCTCACTAGCTCATGCACACTCCTTACTCGCACATGGCTGGGTCATCACCGAGTTATGCGCACTCCCTACTCGCACATAACCGGGTCATCCTCGACTTATGCGCACTCCCTACTCGCACATAGCCTAGTCAATATAATTACAGAACATTATATTCAAGCATATATGTATATCAACATAATGCAGCCACATAGAAATCCATAATAACCACATATCATAACATAAATCATTTCTCAAGAGCTTGTTCCCAAGACATTCATTTTCATGAAAAATCATATAAAATCATTCAAATGTTTGTCAAATACATTATATTCCCAAAATAAGTTTTGAAGGTAGTCCACTCACCAATTGATTGTAAAGCCTTTAGATGACTCCAATTCCCCTAATTGTCCAAATGAGATGACGGGGTTTCCTTAAAACCTAGGATCACATTAACATAAACAATAGATCAATTTACACACTATGAACTCTAAAAGCTATCTCTTAGCTAGTTTTCAATTGCCACATTAAACGGCTATCTATGTTCACTATCTTAATCACTAAAAAGTAATGAATATAGTCAACAATAAAACAGCTCATAAATCTCAATTACTAGCCATTTTCTACAGCTAAAAATCGAGCTTAGTTCATTACTTACCCTAGGGCTCCTTTGTAGTCAAATTCTCTTCCAATTGCTTCCAAATCAATGGAGTAATTCTCTTTTTCTCTCTCTAGAACGCCCAACTAGTGAGAGAAAGTCTGGAAATAAGCTTTATCAAGGGTTTTGAAGTGAGAGGATGAAAGAATTCAAAGGTTCTAGTCAAAAGGGTTCAAAGGTGTGAAAACTAGAGCTAGAGAAAGAAAATCATTCAAGCTTCAAATCAAGCTTCCATGGAGTTTTGAAGAAACGTGAGAGAGGAGAAAAAGAAGAAGACCAACTACTGGAAAATCTCTAGAAGCTGCTGGAAATTCAAGATATTTATAGGCAATCTTATCTTTTCCCTTAAAATTATAAAAATGCCCCTCCACCAATTAACTTATTCTCCTCCAATCTTTTATGCAATATTTTTACTCTTTTAACACTGGGACAAGATCCATAATGGTCTAGACATGTTCGGGTTCATAAAAACTTAAAATTTTAACCCGAGGTGAAAAATTACCATTTTGCCCTTGTCATGAAAATTGTTGAAACTTCTAGTTTTCTTCGTGATTTCATCAGCACACATCATATATGTAGTCTTATACCCATTTAAGCCTTAAAATATCAAAAAACTTTCTTTTAGAAGCTTATTAGAGAAAATAACGAAACTACCCCTAGCTCGTATTATTACATCTATACTTAGTTACAAGCCTATAGAGGTTGAGGTCTCACATGAACGCTATAAATTTTGAATTTTAAAGGAGTATGGATTAATGTATAAGATTTTATAAATAGGCTTACTTGGGCTTAGTGGGCTGAGCCCATTGGGCCCTTGCGTCAGTCATGGCCTGGAAGTTGGGCTGTGACAAAGGTGGTATCAGAGCTCTAAGTTTAGTTGAGTCCTAGGGATTCCTGTATGGATCGCAGAGTTGTTAGAGTCCGTGTAAAGTCTTGTCCTTGGAATGTGGGTGCGCAACGCCAGTCAAGGACGAGAGGCTACATAGGCCCCTACTTCATTAGAAACCTACTTGTTCTTATGATGTATAAATGGATAACTAATCAATGCTTGGTTGCGTATAGGTTTGAAGGTGCGCCTATTGCACGTGCCATGTCTAGAAGAGACAATAGTCCCGATGCCCCTCATAGTGCTAGCGAAGGATCATTAGATTCCACTGCCATGAGCCCTTGGCACCCTAATTTAGGTACTCCAATAAATGACCCATCCTGGATTCCTATAATCTGGATCCCACTGGAATTAGAAGAATGGTTTCGTAATAAAGAAAGCTTTGAGAGTAGTGAAAGCCTTGAAAGTGAGGACAGCACTTATGCTCGAGAATGGCATGAAAAATGTCTTAAGGAATGGCATAAGGAACAGACGAAAGAGGTAATTACAAAGGGAAATATTCATCCCATAAAAGTATCTATTGTTTGACACTTTCCCCCAAGTTGTGGGAGAGGTGCTGCACCTATGAGTAGAGAGAAATACATAAGAATACAGCAAGCTTGGGTTAAGGCTAAAATGGAGAAATCTCAAGAGGTAGAAGAGGACCCAGAACAGGATCCGTCGATGTACTCGGATCAAGGCGATGAGGACCTTAAAGACACTTAATATTTTTGTTGAAGTTCATGCCACTTTAAGTCTAGGCAAATGCGGTGTAAAGGAAATAGTAGTAGTTACTTGTACAAAAGAGTTGAGAGTTAGCTTGTATTTTGTATGACTCAAATGGATTATGAAATAGTTGTTTTAATAACTTGATGGGTATTGGAATCTTTCGATATGATAGAGATAGATTAGCAATATAATGATTGAGGGAGGATATTCACCTTAGTGGCGTGGTTGGTCGCCTTAGATAATTATTTGAGATCGACGTTGAAAGTTATTATCACGACCCAGAACTCCCATCGAGCCCGTGACAATCGCCGTGATGTCCCGATGGACATTCATTACCCAGAATACCAATCGAAACCTCACAAGGCTTAACATCAGTTTTCTCACTTCCCCTGTGAGTATTAGTTACTGAAATCATGTTTTAAAGTGATATGAACCAATTTCAATTTAAAAACAGTCAAAGAGAAGTTTCAACTACACAAGGGTATTTTGGTCATTTTTTTCAAAAAATTTGAAACCAGTTAAAATGTACTATATGAGAGAAATTTACACATTTCATAACTGAAAATAAGTTTAGATATCTAAAACATTCATTTAAAGTGAAATTATAGCTAATGGAATAAAATAAAAATAATGAATAAAATATTCCAATTTTTCATAAAACAATTTTTATAGAACGCTACGTAAATAATTTTTATAGCGTAAAAGCAAAATAAATTCTTACATACAGTAGCACACGCAGCCAGGTATTCAAAACATTTAACAATGACATGTGGGCCCCCGAATGACTAAAAGTAATGAAGGTTGTGAATCTACAGTTTTTGAGGATGCAAGTCCAACTGTAGCCCTCAACGAAATGAGCTATCTAACGACTATCCTAAGCCTGAAATAGATGGAAATGAGGGTGGTGAGATTATATAATCCTAGTGAGTAAACAAATATCATCTAAAATATATAAAGCTGAGTAAATGGAGACAGATAAAATAGATTAGCATAAGAATGATTCACAGCATTTCGAACTCGTTTTAATAAGATAAAATAGATTCATTTCACCCAAATAAACAACGAAGCTTATGATTTCCTGAAAAGCTTAGCTCGTGCCAAAATCATTCTTACACTCAGTTGTCAGAGATACCTTGGCCTGGGGCTATCCCAACCGAGTTCGCCAAGGCTGTTAAAAAGTCATGTATGCATAAATCATGTTTTTATTTTGAAAACATAACCGTTCCTTGGCGTTGGCTGAGTTCACCCTCACGTGGTGGTTCAGCATGAAGTGAACTCTAAAGTTTTACTTCAGGAGTTACCCTACGCGCCTCCTCAATTGAGGTAAGAATATACTCGGATTTCGTGCCCCTCAAAAAGGCTGGTCCACCGAACCCACCACTGCAATGACCAATCTATAACCCACCAATTCAATAAAAATTCAACAGCATGACATGGAAATTTTATCATTATCCAGCCTATCAAGGCAAACAACAGTTTATACATTTTCAACACAAATACCCATCCAGCCATTCATGCCCACATTATCATAAGCCATTCAATTCAAAACATAGTTTACAATACAACAAGTAGTCTCCAATTACTCCATTTTCAAGTCATCATTAAATTTCAAAACAATTTATAAAATCATTTCATTTAAACACATTTTCCATAAAATTACAAAATTGGATAAAAACATTCTTTAAATAATTAAAACGATAATAAGGTTTCTCAATGTAATGGGAATCGAATTTGGGATGCTCTGATTCTTGATCCTCGGATACTACCTCTTTACTCTTGCCAGAATGCTCATCACCTAGACATAATGCACAATAAGCAATTTGCTACATTTGTTCTAAACCGTTGTAAAACCAATTCAGGCTCTATACTAATGCATGAAATGGGATGTGAAATACTCGGGTAACTATCTAAATACTGTGTTCAATATAAATTCAATTATGTACCTAAATAAAATGGTATTGGCCTAATTCGATCTATCACCCGATTAATTGGCCAATACGTCCAATTCAACTCCAAACAATTCCATTTCTCTCCCAATACTCCAAATCATTTAACACAATTTAAATAACTTGAAATATGGTAAAATCATCCTCACATTTTCTCTTGAAAAATTCGACCATGGTGAGTTCACTAACAATATAATTTTTCATGCTTGATTCTCACACCATAAATCATTCATTCCTAATCAAATCACTTGAAATTCAATCCAATTCATCATCAATATTCCACATGGAATAGTAGGCCAATGAAGGTGATGTACGAATATGAATTTTTCTTGCTTGCTTTTCATACTACACATCACCAAACAACTAAAAACACTAGAATAATATGTTTTCTAACTAAATTCATCATCAAATTCTCTCTCCTAAGGTTTGATCAGCACACTATCCTTCTTGATATCTTGTGATTCAACCATGGAAAATGCAAAATAATGCATAGGAAAGGTAGATCACAAGCTAGAATTAAGAAATTTCACCTTTGATGGCTTGATTCCTTGAAATTTAGTGAATTTCTCTTGAATTTCTTAGCTAGGGTTTTGTTCTTCTTCTTTTCTTCCCTTTTCTTCCTTTGCCCGACCAAGAGAAATGAGTTGGGAGGGTTTATGTGCTGATTTCTAAAGCCAATTGTAAATGGATGAAAATTTGACCCATGTCACCATTCCATTGGCCCATGTGTCATACTTACCCATTAAGCAATCTCTCTCCACCATTTAAAATTCCTCAATTATCCATAATAATAATGGGTGAAATTCATGCGCTGGACAAGTGTTGGATGGTGAAAATTTTTAATTTTGCCCCTAGGTTGTAAAATGACTATTTTACCCCTTATGCTTAGAAAAATGCTGAAATTAAAATTTTTCACCTCTCAAAATCAAATTATGTTCTAAATGGTCAATCTTGGTCAAAAACTTCTTCCAACATTCCAATTTAGCCTCAAGTGGCAAAATGACCATTTTGCCTCTACATTATGAAAATTCCAATTTGACTCCAAATCGGTCCTCGAACTCCGAATCACCATTTTAAGTCATTATGGGGTTTTAAAATTCTCAATTTCATTTTAAAATCTCTATTTGGACTAGTTCAAGGCTTAATTCAACTTAATTGTACCATTTGGTACATTACCATCCTTTAACGATTTCGAGGTACCCAAGTAAGCAAACATGCATTCTTATGTAAGAATGGCATAATAAACATATTGTAGACCCGGGCTTGACAGCACTACCCCCCTTAAAATAAACTTTTCACCTCAAAATTTCATTTACTAAACTCAGAAAAAATGTAGGGGTATTGTTTTCTCATCTAATGCTTGACTTCTTATGTCCTCCCCTTTATAGGGAATTTCGATTTGTTCACCTCATTTACCTCCAATTCAACTCGAGTACTTCATTTATGTCTATTATTATCCTTTAAAATCATATCAACAGTAACCTTCACAATTATGATCTCTTATATTGAGACACCAAGCATGCTTCTATTACTATCAGTAAACTTGAACCATAACTCCATCTCAATCATACCGATTTCGATCGCATTCTATACTTATTTAGGTATACCAATCACTATCTTATTACTTCATTCCATATCAAACTTCTTGACTTTCATTCATTCATCCTATCCTCATACACTATTGTGTAGTTTATGGCATCATTAACATGCCATACTCATTCCTGTACATATCTTCAACGTTAGGGAAGATTAATGGCTTCAATTATTTCCACATACTTCATGTTTACCTTGCATTTAGGAAATTTCAATCTTCTTAATCCTATTAATCCATCTCATATGGCTTAATCGCACTATAGGTTACATTCCCTTAACTATTTCCCCAAAATTCCTTAGGTCACCATAAATCGACTTTTGATAAGATTCTTGATCGTTACATTATCTATACAACTCATCAAATATATTGCGTTCAAATCTCGAACCACTAAAACCATTCTTCATTTTAGCTGGGTACATCACTAACTCCACACATATGTATACACGCACATTCAAATGTCCATATTCCTCATTATGTATACGGGTCTCTATTTTCAAATTCCTTCAAACTAATTTCTCTTTGTTCATTCCCATCCATAACCAAGATTCAATAGAATAATCTTCATAATTCATACAAATTCTCATCATGCCTGTCCATAGTTCCACATCATTTACATACTTATACTCTCTTCTTATCATTTCCAATTATATGATTAAGTTTCCTTGTACTATATATCATTGCATCATAATGTCATCTCCATTGAATTATAATCTATTATGAATGTATGCTTTATAATCCCATTGATGCCTCAAAGATTTATCTTTAACTTGATCATTGCATCTTATGCAATACCACAATTCCTAAGAGTCATCCTTTTTCCTCGATTATCCTTCATGCCTCTACATTACCTTGTATTCTTCTTGCATTCCGATATTGATTTGTCACTTAAAACTCATACTCATTTGAATCATGTATGCCTCAAGCATTTTTGAATTCCAATTTCCATAATATATTACAAAAGTTTCATTATCCGACTTCATTATCAAGGTCAACTTCTATCATCCTTTGTTCCACTCTTTCATATGAATATATTACCAATTTACAAATTGTACTTGAAATTACAAGACTTGAAACTAGATTCTCCTCAAGTACTTTTCAATATTAATACTAATATCACTCTCAGCTTACAGCTTCCTTTTTTATAACCACATAACTTAGTGGTTGCTTTCACGAGATCCATCGCAGAACTTCTCTTGAGTATTTCCTTGAGGATATCTATCTTAAACTTATGTCTCACAGCAGGTGATCACTTAACTCGTGACTTAGCCGTTTGGCTCCTTAGCAAGTTTCAAAATCACACATCTTATACTCATCTCGTATAATTTATAATTCTTTCTCAAAGGTGTTTAAACATTCTTGAAACACTTAATCACTTATTTGCTCTTTCATACTCCAAGTATATCATTTCCATAAAGGCATGCATTTCTTCACCAAAATATTTACATGCATGCTTAACTACTCATGCTTCAACTTATCTCCAAGGGTTTCTAGCATACCACGTGGTTTACTTGTGTTGTCATTAATCCTTTCCTTTCAACGAAGTCAATACAAGATTTGTAAATTCTCGTAACAATATTCTATATAAACTCATTTGCTATATCATTCTTGAAATCTTCATTCACACTCTCATCACTTGGTATTGACATCTCTTATCAATATCTCATACATTCATCTAACCTTTCCCTCACTTCCTCTTTAACCTTTTACAAGGTTTACTTTATTTCCTAAGATTTGACTTTAGTCAACATATTATTCATCTTAACACTCCCCCAATGCACTTAAGACTCCCAATAACGAAGCTCGACATCAAAACCAATGACCATTTTCCAACTCGTGAGTCCAATCTTTATGCCGCTCACAGTTTGCTCACTCTTTCTAGCCATTAAGGGTTCTTAACGCGACAACGTTTGATAGTCAGTATTGTGGCGTTGCAACTGTTTGAATTCACTTTATCCCAGCAACTCTTCTACCTTTAAAGCTACTACCCCAGTTATTCACAATTGTGTGGCTTCTTTCTGAGTCTATACCATAATTAGCAAGACTAACTTTCTATCACAAGTGCGCGATCAGAACATTGATTTAACGTATTTATTTTACCACTAACATTCATATATCTTTACCATATCATTTAGTACGAGTTTGCTTAAGCAAAAATCTCCAAATTTATTCATAGCTACATGTATCTCAGATTGCACATCATTTATCATCAGTCAATAAATCTGCAACGACCTCTCCCCGGTCGCTGTCGACTTCCAAGACTTCCGAAAAAGACCCCGCCAAGTCTCGAACAAGCCTATCTAGAATTTGCTCGTTAATCCACTACATTCAATCACCATATAATATTGATACTTTCATATACTAAATTGAACCATAAATATAAAAACCAATACACACTTTTTCCTTTTATTCGTAAGTATATGCATTAAGTCTATAATTTCCAAATTAATGCTTATATAAAAATTTAGAATTCGTTTACAACTTAACAAATAAAATGCTACGACTTGACCTCTAGCAGTGGAGCGACTTGAAATAAAATGCTAGAAGATGCCTTTACCTATTCACGGTGGACCGAACGCGATCCTAACTACACGTTAGGCTGATCCCTACTACAAAAGGGAAATAAAGGGGTGTAAGTCATATAGACTCAGTGATAATCATCGACTCAACGAGTAGGGCGTAGATGGGAAACAAGTAAACGGCAGATCAATTGAATATAAAAATGCAAGATTATAAAAGCAATTCGTTTCAAACGAGGGTTTGTGCCTTATATAAAAATCTAGAATTTCTTATAGATTATAAAAATCAAGGTAATAAAATTTTTGCATCGAAATATATTAATAATCATTTTCGAATCAAATCAATAAAATTTAACAAGCTCCCGTGAAACCAAATAATATTTAAAATCATGCCCAAATCATAACTCGCACCATATGCAAGGAATTACATATTTCTTTCATAGATAAACATATAGGGGAGTTGCAAAAAACCGTTTAATTCCTTTTTCACCATGTAGAGAAATATAATTTATAATATTAAAACTTATTTCAACTCATATAAAACCATTACATTTTTTGTCAAAAATAAACAACATGGCTTATGACTTTCTTAAAAACTTGGCTTGTGCAAAAATCATTCTCATACTCGGTTGTCAGGGATACCTTGGCCTAGAGCTATCCCAACTGAATCGGCTGTTAAAAGTAATGTACGCATAAATCATATTTTTATTTTGAAAACACAGTCGTTCCTTGGCGTTAGCGAAGTTCATCTTCACGAGGTGGTTCGGCGTGACGTGAACTCTAACCATACCTCAAGAGATACCCTACACGCCCCTCCGACCGAGGTACATATATAACTAGATTCCATGCCCCTCTAATAGGCTAGTCCATAGAACCCGCCCACTGCAGCAAGCTAAACCCACCATACAATAAAATTTGCAATAGCATGACATGGCAATTATTTCACAATCCAGCCTCTCAAGGCTAAATACACAGTTCATATATTTCAACACAAATACCAATTCAGCCATTCATACAAATATTGTCACAAGCCATTCGATTCAAAATACAATTTATAACACAACAAGTAGCAATCTCTAATTACTTTTGAATTTCTTGGTTAAAATGAAATCACCTTTTAAAAGAATTCAAATTTGATCTTTAAGGGGATATTTTAAATCTTTCTCAAAATATCGGTCCCCACATCACATTAAAACTCTCTTTTCGTAAAATGTTCATTGTAAATATTTGCATGATATTTTGTATCAAAATAGCATGGTGAATATGTAATAAATTTCATGAATACACACCACACAAACAATAAGGCACAATTTTCTTTGATATAAATCTTTTCGAAAAGCTTGTTTCCTTGTTTAAAACACTTTACTTATAATATATATATATATATATATATATTCCAAATAATTTCCAAAAATAACTTACACCCACAATTCCTTAAAATTCTATCAACGCATGCTTTCCATAAATTTTGCACTTCACGTAAAATATACATACATGTATATATATAAGAAATTTTTAAAATTGACACCCCCTACTCACCTCATAATAGTGGGATATTACTTCACTATTGATTTGTACGCGTATATGATTGTTCCTAGTTGTTGGTCACATACTTCATTTGGCATGCCTCCACGACAAACTTTCCTACAACAATTTAAACTCAGTATACTTAATCACACATTTATATGGGTAGCAACTTAATTAAAAATTTCCTAAGCAACTTGCATATTTTTCATCCAAAATATACACAATATTAAACTATCCATAAATCTTAAAATATAACATTAACTTACCATTGGGCCTTTTTCATTTCTTTATGACCTTTGGGGCCCCCTTTCATGGGCTTCTCCATTTTCCTTATTTGGGCTAAGCCCATTTATTTTTATTTCTTATTGGGCCATGCCCACTTATTTTCTATTGGGTCATGCCCACTTATTTTCTATTAGGTCATGCGCATTTATTTATTTATTTATTCATTTTATTTCTTTTCTTTTTTCTTTCTTTTTCTCTTTTCCATGTTTCTTCTTTTTTTTCTTTCCAGCCCGTGGCTTCCCTTCACCACCGTGGCTTCCTCTCTTCACCACCATGGCTTCCTCTATTCCTTTCCTCTCAAAATCGATCACCAAAAGCCTCATTTTCTCACCCTTTTTGCTGCCATTTTTTGCTCTAAAATCAGCAGATTTTTAGCTCAATTTCCAGCAACAAAACTCCTCAATTTTGGCAGCACAAAGCTATCCAATTTTCTGCACAAATTGGCAGCAAACAGCTCTAATTTTTCTGCACAAATTGACAGCAAATAGCTCCAATTTTATGCATAATTTTTCTGCACAAATTAATAGCACTTTGTTGCCCTTTAATGGCAGCAAAACCTTTAAAATTTCTAGCTGTAAATTCACACAATTTCAACAGCAAAAACCTTGAATTTTCAGCATCAAAATCAGCCATAAAAACCTCAAAAATTCCAGCAATTAACCTAAAAAAAATCAGCTTTTTTACCTCAAAATTTTAAGCTTGTTCTTCCTCCAAAAATTGTAGCAAAAAGCTATCTTTTCCTCCTTCAAAGTGCAGCAAAATCGTTCCAAGAAAATAGCAAAATTTTTTGTTCCTTTTCTCTTCCTCTCCCACGATTTTTCTCTCTTATCTCATTTTCCTTTCTTTCATCTCACATGGCCGACCCCACCATCATTTCTACATTCTTCTTTCTTTATTTATTTCCTTTTCATTTCTTTACTCCATTCACTTGGTCGGCCACCCATTTCACTAGGTTCCAATTTAGTATTCTTCCAAATGACTTTGACTTTTCTTCATTCCCATCCAAACCACATCATTCCCATTCAAACCACATTCACACCATTCTTGACTCATGTGCATATAAAAATATTATTTGACTTTTCAATATCTTTTCTTCATTATTTTATCATCCATTTTATTTTCACTTTATTTTTATTTCTTCAAAACAATAAAATTTACATATTATGCCTTAACTTCATTTTATTTAATACACCTCCCTCAATTTTCATATTTTAAAATTAATTCTTCTGACACTTGTAAAAATTCTAATTTCCTTCTATCTTCCTTTTCTTACACATGTATAATCAAAATATCGAGATCGCATTTCAATGCAGTGTTACCATAATATTTAAATATTTACTTACCCGCGTTAGCTCGATTTAATAAAATCATGCTGTCACAATTATCGTCATTTTCCTTTAAAATTCTTCTTTACTTCTTCTCCCCCACTTAAATTAGTCATATTCTATTTTTCATGACTAATTCCAACAACATATAAAATATTAATATTTTAATATTATTTTATTAAATAAAATATTATTTTATTTCAAAAATTTTCACTTGCCTTCTTTGGTCTCGAAACGCATCATTACATCTCGATTTACTTCCGAATCATCCTTTAGCTTACTAATTCTTCTCCAACAAAATTATTATTATTTAATTATTGTTTTTGCACGCACGAAGCATTTTATTGTTGAACTTTCCTTTCATCCTTTGTCGCTCTTTAGCACTCCAATTTACATCAAACGATCATTCGTTTGATCAATAAGGTCTTATTTGTGTCCAACAAGGGTGCGAGGTATTACAAAATCCCACTTGAGAATACTCTTTCCATATTGTATAGTGACTTCACCATATACGTATGACACCACACACATAATTATTCGTTGTTTTCTAGTGTTCCACAATTCCTTAGTATTCACAACTACTGGTCTTCTTTGTCTTATAACTCATATAGTCCAATCAATTCAACTTAAAATCGTCACGAAATTAATCCACTTGAATCAACATCTTATGCTTATCTTATTATTAGTTCACGAGTTTCATGATCATGGAAACTACAATTTACAAAACTAGCTTTCTATCATATGTACTTTATTATAACATTAATTTCAACATATTTAATCTACCCTTGGTGGGATGTCAAAATCATCCCTGTCTCGATTGTAATCGAGAGCAATCTCTCATCTACATATCCGTACGAGCTGGTGGAGATGGAGCAGTTACTGTAGCTCGTCCTAACTGTGGGCAATCTCTCCTAATGTGACCCGGTTGACCATAATAAAAACATCGTACAGGCCCTCTACACAGCCCGACATGATATCTCCCATAATTTTTGTACCTATCAAAACCTCCGAAACTCTTCCCAAAAATAGTCATCGCAGATCTGTTAAATCTCAGAGGCCTCTACTGTGTCTGTGAAAATGGAGGTCGGGAAGATGTTACTGAAACAGTAGTAGTCCTTTCTGAAACAAATGAGTCTTTGACCCTTTTTGGTGGCTGACTAGAAGATACACTCAAATTCTCCTTTTCGTTAACTCAGCTCTCATTCTCCTATTTTCATTGTCAAGCCTAACTTTATAAAATATTAGCCATGTCATTCATGTGATTGACAGAATGCTTGCATACTTGGAAAGCCCCGAAAAATTATCAAAAATCGATAGTGTACCTAGTGGTGCAACTAAGTTGAATTAAGCCTCGAACTAGACCAAAGAGAGATTTTAAGATGAAATTGAGAATTTTAAAATCCCAGAATTATTTAATATGGTGATTCAGAGTTTGACGATCGATTTGGAGTCAAATTGGAATTTTCATGACCTAAGGGCAAAATGGTCATTTTGCCTCCCAAGGGCAAAATTGTAATTTTACACACCCAACACTTGTCATGCCCATGGATTTCATCCATTAACATTTTATATTGTGGATAATTGAAATATTTTATGTGGTGGAGAAAGAAAGCTTAATAGTTAAGAATTTAAAAATGGACCAATGGTAAGGTGATAAGTGTCAAGCTTTTATTTCTTTATTATTCTCCTTATAAATTAGCACAAAACTAGCCCATTTCTCTTCATTATGGTCGGCCTCACCAAGGATAAGCAAGAAAAAGGAAGAACAAAACCCTAGGTGGAAAAATTCAAGGGAAAAGTGTGAAAATTCAAGGAAACAACTGAAAAAAAGATAAGATTTTTTCAATTTAAGCTTGAGATCTCCCTTTCTTAAGCATTTTTCTTATTTTCCATGGTTGAATCCCTTGCTGGCCGAACACTTAGAGGGAGGTTTTGATGCTTGATTTGGTTAGATTTCAATGTATTTTAGTGTTTTTATTTAGTTAGTGATGTGCAGCATGAAAAGCCAACAAGAAAAATTCACTTCCTTCCATCACCCATCATTGGCCGAATCTTCAATGTAGAGTGTGGATGGTGGATTTGATTTTATTTCAAGTGAATTGGTTAGGAAATGATGAATTACGATGAGAAAATCAAGTAGGAAAAATCATAATATTGATGCACCCACCATGGTCGAAATTCCCAAGAGAAAATGTGAAGATGATTTTGCTAAATTTTATGCTATTTGACGTGTGTTTGATGGTTTGGAGAATTGGAAGAAAAATGGAGTTAATTGGAGTTGAATTGGACATATTGGCCAATTAATCGAGTGATAGATCGAATTAGGCCAATACCGTTTTATGTAGGTACATAATTGAATTTGTGTATAACACCATGTTTAGACAATAATCCGAACAATTTGCATTCCATTTCATGCATCCGTATAGTTTCATAACAGTTTAGCACCAATGTGGTAAATTGTTTAATTGTGCATTATGTCTAGGTGGTGAATCCTCCGATAAGGGCAAAGAAATTGTACCCGAGGATCGATAGTCAGAGTACTTTAAAAATTCGACTCTCAAAATAGTGAGTAACCTTATCATCATTTTAATTATCTAAAGTGGTCTTTTTATTTGATTTTGTGAATTTTATGGAAAATGAGTTTAAATGGTTAACTTTAGGTTTTATAAAAAAAATGTGTTTAAATGAAATGATTTTATAAATTGTCTTAAAATTGAACGATGGCTTTGAAAATAGAGTAATTGGAGACCACTTGATGTGTTGTAAATTTATGGTTCTAATTGATTGGCTTATGGCAATATTGGCATGAATGGTTGAATTGGTAAATGTGCTGAAAATGTATGAGCTGTTGATTTGCCTTGAGAGTTTGTAAAATAAAATAATTGCCATGTCATGCTACCATAAATTTATTGTATAGTTGGTTTAGCTTGCTGTAGTGGGTGGGTTCTGTGGACTAGCCTATTAGAGGGGCACGGAATCCGGTTATATACGTACCTCGATCGGAGAGGCACGTAGGGTATCTCTTGAGGTATGGTTAGAGTTCACGTCACGCCGAACCACCTCGTGATGATGAACTCCACTAATGCCAAGGAACGGCTGTGTTTTTCAAACTAAAAATATGTTTACGTGCATACAAATTTTTAACAGCCTTGGTGGACTCGGTTAGATGCCTTGTGTCAAGCTCAAACTTATAAAATACTTGCCATGTCATTCATGTGATTGACAATATGCTTGCATACTTGGAAAGCCTAGAAAAATCGTCAAAAGTCGGTAGTGTACCTAGTGGTGCAATTAAGTTGAATTAAGCCTCGAACTAGACTAAATAAAGATTTTAAGATGAAATTGAGAATTTTAAAACCCCAAAATAACTTAAAATGGTGATTCGGAGTTTGAGGACCGATTTGGAGTCAAATTGGAATTTTCATGATCTAGGGGCAAAATTGTCATTTTGCCACCCGAGGTTAAGATGTGAATGTTGAAAGAAGTTTTTGATCAAGATTGACTATTTAGAACATAATTTCAGCTTTAGAAGTGAAAAATTTTAATTTTGACATTTTTTCGAGCATAAGGGTAAAATAGTCATTTTGCCACCTCAAGGGCAAAATTGTAATTTTACACCACCCAACACTTGTCCAGCACATGGATTTTACCCAATATTATCATGGATAATTGAGGAAATTTAAGTGGTGGAGAGAGATTGCTTAATGGGTAAGTATGACACATGGATCAATGGAATGGTGACATGTGTCAAGTTTATATCCATTTATTATTTAGCTTTAAAATCAGCACAAAACCAGCCTATTTCTCTTCATTATGGCCGGCCAAAGGAAGAACAAAGGAAGAAAAGAAAGAACAAGAACCCTAGAGTGAAAATTTAAGAGAAAGTTTGTGGATTTCAAGTAATCAAGCAATCAAAGGTAAAATTTCTTGATTTTGACTTGTGATCTACCTTTCCATACATTCTTTTGCATTTTCCGTGGTTGAATCACATGGTTTCATGATGGGTCCCTTGCTGACCGGACATGGGGGGAAGAGTTTTGATGCTTGATTTGGTTAGATTTTAAGATATTTTAGTGCTTTTAGTTAGTTAGTGATTTGTAGCATGAAAAACCAACAAGAAAAATTCATTTTCTCCCATCACCCATCATTGGCCGAATTCTCCATGTGGAATATTGATGATGATTTTGATTTTATTTCTAGTGAATTGGTTAGGAAATGATGAATTATGGTGAGAAAATAGAGTAGAAAAAATCATAGTGTTGATGCACTCACCATGGCCGAAATTCCCAAGAGAAAATGTGAAGATGATTTTGCTAAATTTTATGCTAATTGACTTGTGTTTAATGGTTTGGAAAATTGGAAGAAAAATGGAGTTAATAGGAGTTGAATTGGACATATTGGCCAATTAATCGAGTGATAGATCGAATTAGGCCAATATCGTTTTATTTAGGTACACATATGAATTTGTGTAGAACACCGTGTTTGGACGATAATCCGAACAATTTGCATTCCATTTCATGCATCCATATAGTTTTATAATGATTTAGCACCAATGTGGTAAATTGCCGGATTGTGCATTATGTCTAGGTGGTGAATCCTCCGATAAAGGCAAGGAAATTGTACCCGAGGATCGATAGTCGGAGTACTCTAAAAATTCGACTTCCGAAATAGTGAGTAACCTTATCATCATTTTAATTATCTAAAGTGGTCTTTTTATTCAATTTTGTGAATTTTATGGAAAATGAGTTAAATGGTTAATTTTTAGGTTTTATAAACAAAATGTGTTTAAATAAAATGATTTTATAAATTGTCTTGAAATTGAATGATGGCTTTGCAAATAGAGTAATTAGAGACCATTTGATGTATTGTAAATTTATGGTTCTAATTGATTGGCTTATGGCAATATTGGCATGAATGGTTGAATTTGTAAATGTGCTAAAAATGTATAAACTATTGTTTGCCTTGATAGGCTAGATAATGATAAAATTACCATGTCATGCTATTGAATTTTTACTGTATGGTGGGTTTAGCTTGCTGCAATGGGCGAGTTCTGTGGACCAACCTATTAGAGGGGCACGAAATCTGGTTATAGACATACCTCGGTCAGAGAGGCGCGTAGGGTATCTCTTGAGGTATGGTTAGAGTTCACGTCACGTCGAACCACCTAGTGATGATGAACTCCACTAACGCCAAGGAACGGTTGTGTTTTTCAAACTAAAAATATGTTTACGTGTATACGAAATTTTTAACAGCCTTGGCGAACTCGATTATATGCCTCGGTCAAGGTATTCCCGAGATTGATTTTGGCAAGAGCCAAGCTTTTAAGATACTCATAAGCCATGTTGATTATTTAAATGAAATGAATATTTATGTTATGAAATACATATTGAGCTGGAATATTTTAATCGTCTCCATTTACTCGACTTTAGATATTTTGGATGATTTTTGTTTACTCACTGGGATTATATAATCTCACCACTCTCCTTTCCACCCATTTCAAGCTCAAAATAGGCTGTAGATAGCTGATTTCATCGAGGGCTGCCATTGGATTTGCATCCTCCAAATTGTAGGTACATAGTCTTCTTTACTTTTGATTATTCGAGGGCCCACTTATTATTGTAAATTAAATTAAATACTCTAGGTTACTGTATTACAATATCTATGAATTTATTTTGCTTTTACGCTGCAAAAATTATTTACGTATAACTCTAAAAATATTGTTTTATAAGAAAATAGAATATTTTATTGAATATTTTTTTATTATATCCAAATAATCATAATTTCATTTTAAATGAAGGTTTTAGACATTTAAACTTATTTTTGATTATGAATTATGTGTTTTGTACTCGCATACTACAATTTTAGCTGGTTTCGAAATTTTTAAGGAAAGATGACCAAAATGCCCCTGTGAGACAAAAATCATTTTTTTTATTTGTTTTAAGTTGGAAATAGCTTAAAATCTTTTAGAACATGATATTTGGCAACAGTTACTCACAGGGGAAATGAGAAACTGATATTAAGCCTTGCAGGGTTCTGGCTGACACTCCGGATAATGAGTGTCTATTGGGACACCGCGGTAGTTGTCACAGGCTCGAGGAGAGTACCAGGTCATGACATTCATTCGCAAGCTTCTCAGCTCTTAAAGCCATTTACACCACCTCTTTAGCTACGGTTGCGTCCGACTCACCCATAAAGAAATGCAACCATGTTGCCTAGCCTCTTTAAGCTTCTTAGAAACAGAAACATCTAGCACTGGTGGTGGGACAGGAGGTGAGGGTGGTGGTACTGAAGGAGCAATTGGAGGAATTGTAGAAACAGCTTGACTAGCTTGAGCATGGCTAGCAATAGCAGTAAAGAAGGCTACCAATGCCTGAACTACCTCAGGAGGCATGGCAGGAATACTAGTAGGCGACGGAGGAGGTGGAGGAGTCTCGATCTGCTCAGTAGCAGGTGCTGCCCAAATAGTAGTCGTAGCCAATTCCCCCTCTATAGGATCTAGCTGAAGATGTCGAGAATGACCTCTTCCCTTCCCAACCGATATAGTGAGAGGTTGGTGTTCACGTCGAGGAGGCATGATAATCTATAAGAAGGAATAAAGCAAGTTTAAACAACCTCAGGCTTTACATGCAAATACATGCATTCTATTCAGTCTAACCTAACTTAACTCGAGGTCACACTGACACTGTAAATTTTAAAACAACTTTAAACCCAAAAGCTTTGATCTTTAAAATCAAAAGCTCTGATCTTTAAAACTAGAAGCTTTGATACCACCTGAATTGTCACGACCCGAAACTAGCATCGAGCCCATGACAACCGCCGCAATGTCCCGATGGACATTCATTACCCGGAATGCCATTCGAAACCTCGCAAGGCTTAACATCAGTTTTCTCACTTTCCCTGTGAGTATTAGTTCCTAAAATCATGTTTTAAAGTGATATGAACCAATTTCAATTCAAAAACAGTCAAAGAGAAGTTTCAACTAGACAGGGGTATTTTGGTCATTTTTTCCAAAAGTTTCGAAACTAGCTAAAATGTAGTATATGAGAGAAATTTACACATTTCATAACCGAAAATAAGTTTAGATATCTAAAACATTCATTTAAAGTGAATTATAGCTAATGGAATAAAATAAAAATAATGAATAAAATATTCTAATTTTTCATAAAACAATTTTTATAGAACGCTACGTAAGTAATTTTTATAGCGTAAAAGCAAAATAAATTTCTACATACAGTAGCACATGCAGCCAGGTATTCAAAACATTTAACAATGACATGTGGGCTCCCGAATGACTAAAAGTAATGAAGGTTGTGAACCTACAGTTTTTGAGGATGCAAGTCCAATTGTAGCCCTCAACGAAATGAGCTATCTACCAACTATCTTGAGCCTGAAATGGGTGAAAATGAGGGTGGTGAGATTATATAATCCTAGTGAGTAAACAAATATCATCTAAAATATCTAAAGCTGAGTAAATGAAGACAGATAAAATAGATTAGCATAAAAATGATTCACAGCATTTCGAACTCGTTTTAATAAGATAAAATAGATTCATTTCACCTAAATAAACAACGAGGCATATGATTTCCTGAAAAGCTTGGCTCGTGCCAAAATCATTCTCATACTCAGTTGTCAAGGATACCTTGGCCTGGAGCTATCCCAACCGAGTCTGCCAAGGCTGTTAAAAAGTCATGTACGCATAAATCATGTTTTTATTTTGAAAACATAGCTATTCCTTAGCGTTGGCTAAGTTCACCCTCACGTGGTGGTTCAGCGTGAAGTGAACTCTAAAGTTTTACCTCAAGAGTTACCCTACGCGCCTCCTCAACCGAGGTAAGAATATACCCGAATTTCGTGCCCCTCAAAAAGGCTGGTCCTCAAAACTCGCCACTGCAGTGACCAATCTATAACCCACCAATTCAATAAAAATTTAACAGCATGACATGGAAATTTTATCATTATCCAGCCTATCAGGGCAAACAACAGTTTATACATTTTCAACACAAATACCCATCCAGCCATTCATGCCCACATTATCATAAGCCATTCAATTCAAAACATAATTTACAATACAACAAGTAGTCTCCAATTACTCCATTTTCAAGTCATCATTAAATTTCAAAATAATTTATAAAATCATTTCATTTAAACACATTTTCCATAAAATTACAAAATCGGATAAAAACATACTTTAGATAATTAAGACGATAATAAGGTTACTCACTATAATGGGAATCGAATTCGGGATACTCTGATTCTTGATCCTCGGATACTACCTCTTTACTCTTGCCATAATGCTCACCACCTAGACATAATGCACAATAAGCAATTTGCTACATTTGTGCGAAACCATTGTAAAACCAATTCAAGCTCTATACTAATGCATGAAATGGGATGTGAAATACTTGGGTAACTATCTAAATACAGTGTTCAATATAAATTCGATCATGTACCTAAATAAAATGGTATTGGCCTAATTCGATTTATCACCCAATTAATTGGCCAATACGTCCAATTCAACTCCAAACAATTCCATTTCTTTCCCAATGCTCCAAATCATTAAACACAATTTAAATAACTTGAAATATGGTAAAATTATCCTCACATTTTCTCTTGGAAAATTCGGCCATGGTGATTCTCACACCATAAATCATTCATTCCTAATCAAATCACTTGAAATTCAATCAAATTCATCATCAATATTCCACATGGAATAGTCGGCCAATGAAGGTGATGTAAGAACATGAAGTTTTCTTACTTGCTTTTCATACTACACATCACCAAACAACTAAAAACACTAGAATAACATATTTTCTAACTAAATTCATCATCAAATTCTCTCTCCTAAGGTTTGATCAGCACACTATCCTTCATGATATCTTGTGATTCAACCATGGAAAATGCAAAATAATGCATAGGCAAGGTAGATCACAAGCTAGAATCAAGAAATTTCACCTTTGATGGCTTAATTCCTTGAAATTTGGTGAATTTCTCTTGAATTTCTTAGCTAGGGTTTTGTTCTTCTTCTTTTCTTCCCTTTTCTTCCTTTGGCCGACCAAGAGAAATGAGTTGGGAGGGTTTATGTGCTGATTTCTAAATCCAATTGTAAATGGATGAAAATTTGACACATGTCACCATTCCGTTGGCCCATGTGTCATACTTACCCATTAAGCAATCTCTCTCCACCATTTAAAATTGCTCAATTATCCATAATAATAATGGTTGAAATTCATGTGCTGGACAAGTGTTGGGTGGTGAAAAATTCCAATTTTGCCCTTGGGTGGTAAAATGACTATTTTGCCCCTTATGCTTGAAAAAATGTCGAAATTAAAACTTTTCACCTCTCAAACTCAAATTATGTTCTAAATGGTCAATCTTGGTCAAAAACTTCTTCCAACATTCCAATTTTAACCTCAGGTGGCAAAATGACCATTTTGCCCCTACGTTATGAAAATTCCAATTTGACTCCAAATCGGTCCTCGAACTCCGAATCACCATTTTAAGTCATTCTAGGGTTTTAAAATTCTCAATTTCATCTTAAAATCTCTATTTGGACTAGTTTGAGGCTTAATTCAACTTAATTGTACCATTTGGTACATTATCGTCCTTTAACGATTTTCGAGGTACCCAAGTAAGCAAACATGCATTCTTATGTAAGAATGGCATAATAAACATATTGTAGAGCTGGGTTTGACAATTATTAATGGTACAAACAACTACGAAACTTGACAAATGATTGCCAATTAATCGTGGAAAGGTGGAAATTAAAAATCCCAGTTGCAGTTACAATTCGGAAGGATATGGGAGAAATAAATAAGGCTATAGGTGAAACTTAGAATGGATGATGTGATTAAGTTGAGGATTGTAATTTAAGAATGGAGGGGATTACAAAATGATGTCATGACATTATGAGGTAATAATTTGGCACAAATATAGACTAAGGGAGGCAAATTATGGAACTTGGGAGAAAGTGAATCCTTGATTTAATAAAGATTGTGAATGTAGAGCGTGAAAAAAGATGAACTATTTTCATGGCCATTTGCACTGAAAGTCAACAAAACTATTTGAGTTACAAGATAAGAAATACAATGAATTGTGAATGTTAAGGAATTGTGGAATGTCATAAATGGTGAATAATTTTGTGTGTGGTATTATATATTGAGAATTTGATGCACAATATGGCAAGATTATCCTAAGGATAGACTTATTGGTTGAAGATAAGTGTTAAAGGATAAAATGAGTTTGAAAAATATTGACTCGGCTTAGTGCATATGATAAACAAAAGAAAAGATACACATGGTCATGAAAATTGTGGGATAGGCTTGGAGGAAAGCCAAATGGTTGAGCATGATCCCTGTAGTAACTTTAAAGATGGAAGAACTTATTCGTGGAAGAAATTTCCAGCAGCCATAGTGCCACAGCACTAACTCTTTAGCGTTATAGCGTTGAAACCATCCCATGTCTAGCAGCCACGACATTGCAACACTGACTGTCCAGCGTCATCGTGCTTGCGACACCTCATGTCTATGATGCATGAGCAAGATGGGAGTGGCACGATAATGAGCTTACAAGCTGAATTATGGTCGTTGGTCATTGAGCTTTGTTATTTGGGAGTTTTAAATGTTTCGGAGAATGTTTACATGAATGAATTAAAAAGTTTCTTTATTGCCTTGTATATGGGCATATAATTAAAAGAGAAGTTGAAAGATTCTTAAGATGGCTACGTTGAGATAAGATACCGTGTGAAGTATTGAGATGAATAATATGTTGACCAAAGATAAATCCTAAGAAATAAGGGAGACGAGAGATTAAGCCTTGTCAAAGGCTAAGGAAAAAGGGAGTGAAGAGTTAGATGAATACATGAGATATTGATAAGGGATGTCAATACCGAGTGATGGAAGTGTGAATGAAGGACTACAAGAGTGGTATAGCAAATGGGTTTATCCAGAATATCGTTATGAGAATTTACAATTCTTGTCTTGACTCAGCTAAATGAAGAGGGTTAGCAACAACACAAGGCCAATTGTGTGGCACACTAGAAACCTATGAAGATAAATTGAGGATTGAATGGATGAATATGTATTTATATATCTATAAGAATAAGTGCATGTCTATAGAACGATCTGCTCGGGATGTTAAGAAGCAAATAAGAGACTAAGTCTTTCAGGAATGCACAAACATCTTTGAGAAGGAATTACTAATCATACACGACAAGTATAAAATGTGGGATTTTTTAAACTTGCTGAGGAGCCTAATGGCTAAGTCACGGGTTAAGTGGTCATATGCGGTGAGACATAAGTTTAAGATAGGTATCCTCAAGGAAATACTCAATAGGAGTTCTACTATGGATCTTGTGAAAGCAAGCATTAACTTACCTAAATGTCAATATACACACTTTCATTCACTTGGCATACATAACATATCACCAAGGTCCTCAAAACTCAATATATTTAAGAAATCATCCTTAGTTTACACCAAAAATTGGGGTGTTACCCAAACTTTCTGAAATCCTAACTCTCGAGCAAATTTTTGGGCTTGATTAAAATAGATTGAAGCTTAAGAAACCACTTTGGAGTTAAGATTAAGCATTTTTATGCATTGATTTTCAATTTCATCAGTAAATAACTTGGAATCCAATTTTTCTAGCTTGGAGAGATTTTCCCTTAAAGTTTGCGAGAGATATGGAGCTTTGAATTGGGCACTCTAGGTTCGAAGGTAAAGATTTAGCTCATTGTTGAAGGATTTGAGCTTGTATATGAATTTGTTGAGAATTGAGCCTAGTTTGAAAAGCTGGAAACTTTTTAAAGTTGAGAATAATTATTGTTTTGATCTATACAAGTGGAAACGAAGCTGTAAGAACATTGTTAAGTTAAAAAGTCGTTAAAGGCAAAGAAGAGCTCGATTTGGCTGTGGAAGTAACCTTCTGTGAAATCCCACCTTCAATAAGAGGATAAGCTAGGAAATCTTTAAGTAAGCATATAGATTACATATTTTCAACATCAATCTTAGTTTTAATCTTTAAAAGAATTCATTGACACTTTTGGTGGTCTGTCACTTTTGAAGCAGAAAAATTTCTTAGTCTAGAAAAGGTTAAAATATGTGATTCTTATAGAACAATATTTTGAGAATAAAAAATGGCAGTAATGATTCCCATGACTTTTAGATGATCAAAAATGATTTTTCCATAATTTTTGGAAAACATTTGCTATGGTATATGGGAGCCGCAAATTTAATTTCAATCGAACTTTTTTTATTTTTTTCTTAAAACCAAAATTTAGATTTTGATCCTTTTGGATTTTGATTTTTTTTTATATTTTTATTGAATCCAAATGGGAGGTTGTGTCATGACCCAAACTTCGGGCCATGACCGGCGCAAGGGTCCAATGGACGTAATACACTAAACCCAAGCAAGCCTATTATTTATCTTACTTATAATTCCATCTAATATCACTAAGTCATATTTCATAACTTTGAATCAAAATAGTGATATACATTGCCAACTCGTACTGGCATTACTCCTTAAAAATTTACATACAATGTCTACAACATGTATTCTAATAATTTACATTAAGTTCGTCTATACAAAACAAAATAACACTCGACTTCCAGCGGAGTGACTCGGATGAATATACAGCTACCGAATGCCGAGACACCTACCAAAAGATGGACACAGGTCTACAAGGACACCTCGTCCTAGTTACCGGCTGCCTCGTGATCTGAAAACATGAATTTGAAAATGGTGAGTATAAACCCAGTGAGTGAACAAGGAAGGGAACAAGCAACCACAACAAGGGAGAATTTAAAATCATGATGCACTTGTTTCAAAACAATGCAATTTAGTTCCATTCATATTAAAAACCCCTCATTTTAAACTTAACTCATTTTGTCCTAAATGTTGGAAGTCCATGCTCAGATATGGTAGCAAAGAAGTGAAAAATAGGGCAGCAATTGGACAAGATAGGAGACAAAACAGAAAGTTTTTCGCTGTAGCGAGAATGAATTTTGCTGCAGCGAAATTGTTACCCAAAAACAGAAAGTTTTTCACTACAGCGAGAACCAGTTTTGGTGAAAGGTCTTCAAACCTGAGAGTATCTCGCTGCAGCGAGCATGACTTTCGCTGCAGCGAAAATAGAGAAATAAGAGAAACATTTTCCCTCACTCAACAAAAAGCCATCCTGCTAAACTAACAAAATCAACATAAAACTCATGAAAATTCTCAAAGTACAATGTGTCAAATTTCACATATATGTCAACCATATATCACATTCATGAGCTTTCATTTCATAAATCTAGATATGCATAATTACATAGACAAACATCAATATCATCATAATCACTCCCGGCTCATGTACATCCCCCCACATCGTGCACATAGCCGGCACCATCATGTGCATCCCCCACATCGTGCACAATCAGTGCCATCGTGTACATCCCCCCACATCGTGCACACGGGCACTATCATCATCTATCTCTCACGCCACCATCATCATCGGCATGTGCATTCCCCACATCATGCACACACACGGTTACAGTCATTATACACAATATCATTCATCATGCACAACACACATATATATATCATCATAATACAATAGTGCATGAATCCATAGCAATCACATATTACAACATAAAACCATTTTTCAAAAGCTTGTTCCCAAGGCACTTATTTTCATGAAAAGCTTGGTAATTCATTCAAATGGGTGGCAATTTCATTATATTTCCCAAAACAAGTTTTGAAGGCAGTCCACTCACAAGTGTCGAAAATCCAGATTTCGGGTGCACTCGGACTAATAGTCCTCAAGCCCAATTCCTTTGCCTTTTCCGGACGTCTCACTACCTTGACAAATAACAAAGTCGAGGAATTTACTATATTGTCCCTAAATTGATATAAACTAATTTAAATTACTAATGCTTGATATGTAAATGCAAAAATACGTCCGATTACCGCTTAATCGCGGTATCGATTAAATTCGACCGATCACCCGATTAATTGGCGATTGTGTCCAAATCACCTCCAAATTAATCCATTTCTCCTCTAATACCTTAATTTACCACATACCATTTAAATAAAGCCAAATTCAGCATTAGAACCCTCACAGTTCCTTATAGAAAAATTCGGTCATTTGGTGCACTAGCACCGAAATTTTTTCTACATAACCGTTTCACCTTAATTCATCATTTTCCAAGCCATTTTCCTTGAAATAAAAACAATCCCCCATTGATATTCAGCCCTCATGGTTCGACCAACAAGGAACCCTAGAGAAATTGAATATTTCTTTTGTGTTTTTGTTCATAACCATGCTTAACTATCCCTAAACACTAACATAGTCTAAAATCAAATTATTCCAACAACAATTCCTCTTCCATACCCATTTTTCAGAATTGAATTCATCATGATAACTCAATATTCAACCATGGAAATCAAGAACAAAAGCATGGGTAAGCTAGGTATCAAGGAGAATTAAAGAAATTCTAACTTACCTAGCTTGTTTCCTTGATTTCTTCACTTTTTCTTTGAATTTCCACCTAGGTTTTCTTGTTTTTCCCTTTGTTCTTCCTTTTTTCTTGTTGCTGGTTGCCTAGGCCGAATATGGTGAGAGAATTGGGGATTTAATGGGCTGATTTCTATAGAAAATAATAAAATAATCAAGCATGCCACGTGTCACATGCTTATTGGCCCAATTTTTTTTAATTTTTTGACTTTTTCTTCTTAATTTTTCACCACAAATATTCTGGTATTTATCCAATCCTACCACAATTAAAATCCCTTGGTCTTGACAAGTGCTGGGGCGAAAAATTTACCGATTTACCCCCGAGGCGAAAAATTATGATTTTGCCCCTATACTTCGAAATGTACTGGAATCACATTATTTCTACTTTTCAACCTCAAATAACACTAATATTGATCAATATTAACCAAATGGGGCAAAAATCGTTTTATAAAAATTTTCGTTTAGTCCTCTAGTGGCAAAATTACCATTTTACCCTTGTGCTCCAAAAATACCGGGAATCACAATTTTTCACTACTAAACATCATTTTATACTCCAATAATCATAATTATATTTCATATAATTATTCTTGGTCAAATGTGATCAAATCTTGGCTAAAAATTTCCATTTTATCATCAAATGGTAAAATGACCATTTTGTCCCTAATCGGTCAATTTTCCTGATGGACTCCAAACTGGACCTTGAACTCTGAATCACTATTCTAAGTCATTCTGTTGGTTTTAAAATTTTCAAATTCCTCTTAGAATTTTTATTTGAACTAGTTCAAGGCTCGATTTAACTTAGTTGTACCACTCGGTACAATATCATCTTTTAATCGAGCTTGACAGGGTCTCACAGGTTGTTTGCTTATTTACATTAAATACCATTTAAGTAAATGTCCTCTTCACTTTTTACATTCCATTTACTTAAGATATTTAATGTAAATAAGCTTGACAGGTTTTTATTGGCAAACTACCTCAAAAACAGCATTTTTAGCCTAGAATGGGTTTCTGATGAACATGTATCAATACATGTTCATGATGTATTGATACATTTTTCCTAGAACCAAATGTATCTATACACAAGTCAATGTATCGATACATTTTGTTGATTTCAAAAAAATAAAAGGGGTAAAAATCTATTTTCACACTTTAGCTTATAAATATATCGCATTTTTCAAGGATTGGCAACCCTTAATTGCATTTGCAAGGTAAAACACCTATTCTTAAGCTCTCCCAACTCCTTTTTAACTCAAATCTTCATTTTTTATGATTAAATATGTGGTTTTACGTTGTTATGAAAAAGGTGACATTTTTAAGCTTTGGAAACTTTAAATCTTGATTTCTAGTTTTGAAAATGTGATTTTGTTGCCCAGATTTTCTGTTGGTGATTAAATCTTAAAGGCTTTGCAATTTTCTTAAGCATCAAAGCCCACCTAAGGTAAGGATGAAAGATTTATGGGTTTCTAAGTATGAGTTTTAGTTAGAAAATTAGTTTAGCTAAAATCGAGTACTTTTGAAAATACCTAGAATGATTATTATGAAATCTTTATTCTAGGAAATGATTGTGATGATTGTTGTATGATAAGAACACTTGAAAACTCCACGGATAACGCCAAAACAAAGTTGTGATTAGTGCTAGGAATCGATTCTCCAATTAGGCGAGTGGATACACCTTTTCAAGTATTTTAATATGTAAAGTTAGCAAAATTTTTATGGAAACGTGTAGTACCCCGTATCTTGATATGGTGGCTAAAATGCTAGTTTTATTTTATTTATATTTATTTTATGTTTTTATAAAAGTAGGATCAAAAATAATTTCAATTGGTGAAGAAAAGTGCACAATGGACTGTTGCTCTATTTGCATATGTTTTGGTTGTTTAAGTACATCTCCCACTACACAAGTCAAAATGACATGATTTTTAGACCATTAGAAAGATAAGAGGTAGGGATACAACTTTGACGTTTACCACTTTGCCTAGTTCTGGCGGGAAGGTGGTCAAAATCTTTGTTGAAATGAAAGTACTATGCCAAAAGAATAGAATTTGGCAGAACCTTTGAGCGATGCGACGCTGAAAAATTGAGAGTCGCAACCCTCACCGTAATTTCCACAAATAACAAGTTTATTGGATTTTTGAAGCTAGGGCTTTTGGGGGCTATTTAAGGGACCTCTTTCAGAAGATTTTGAACTTTTTCCCAGTGTCAAAAGAGTAAAAAGATTGCACAAGAAAAGAAGGAAGACAAGTGGCCTTGTTAAGGGCATTATTGTAATTGCATGAGAAATTAGATAAGCTATAACTATAAAGATCTCATCTTTTCTAGCAGCTTCTACATTTCTCTAGCAACTTCTTCTTCTTCCTCCTCCCATCTCACGTTTCTCTCCTCTTCCATGAAAGCTTCTCTCAAGCTTCCGTCACTCTCTCAAACTAACCTTACCTTTCATGCTTTACACACCCTGTTGTAGGGTTTTTCATACTCTTTTACTTCTTCACCCTAAACAAACCCTTAAAAGTCTTTCTTCAATATTTTTTCTCACCAGCTAAACTTTGTAGAGAGAGAAAAAGAGGTTTCATGTTAGCTTGAGGACTCTTGGGAAGAAATTTCATTACAATCACCAAGGTTCCAACAAGGCCTCTTAGCCCCATTTAGACCATTAGGGAGGTTAGAGTCGATTAAAGGTTCAACAAATACCGGTGAGTGAACTTGCATAAAAAGGTTTTGGGATATACGCATATATGTTTGATTGAATCCCCTAAAGCAGTTTACTTGGTTCTTTCTTCAAAACTTGCACAGGAACAAGCCCTTATGAAATGTTTTTATGTTATGAAATAGATTGTGTGATGAATTCATATGTTTCTGTATAATGTTGATATATATATATATATATATACACTATGTCATAAATGGTATCATTGTGTGACAAATGCAACCGTACATGTGTGGGGTGAGTGTGCACTTGCCGGTGATGACGATGGTGAGGGAGATGGATGGTGATACTGCCCGTGTGCACTATGTGGGGGGATACACACAAGGGCATTAACTGTGCACGATGTGGGGGGATGCACACGATGACTCCGGCTATATGCACGATGTGGGGGGATGCACATGGGCTGGGTGAGATGGGGTGTCTGGCTATGTGCATGATATGGGGGGATGCATATGAGCTGGGTGAGATAGGGTGGTATACGCATTGGTATATGCTTAAATATATGTATATGCAATAAAAAGATCATGATTATAATATGTGATTGTATGGTATAATGAATCTTGAAAATTTCCCATTGACTTGCAAATTGATTTTATTATAACGGGAAACATGTTGTTTATACTGCCTTGCTTAGATGATTGCTGGAAATTTCCTCTCTTTCCAATTTCATGCGGAACATGGTTCCTTCATCATTAGATGATTTTACAACCAAGGGTTAAATTGAAGGATTTTAATAAGAACTTCAACTAAGTTACATTGTTTTCAAATAAGTGCATCATGATTACCAACTTTCCTTATCATTACTTGTTCCCTTCTTATGTTCACTCACTGGGTTTATACTCACATTTTTAAACTTCATGTTTTAGGTTCTTTAAGTTAAAGGTGACTGGATCCTAGGATGAGGTGCTCCTTTCTATGCATTGCTCGGTAGGTTTGTCATGATACTAAATGTTAGCACCCACGCCCAAAGTCACTCCGCTAACGGTCAAAGTCTTTGAATGTGTATATGTAAACTGCATGTAACTTGCTAAGAATCGTTTGGCAAACTATTTATGTATATTCTTATTAATGAATACCATTATGAATATATACCTGGATTTTATGAATTGATTTCAATGAAGTTATTATTTGAACATTATGATTTATAGATCTTAAAAAGGGAGTATGGATGATACATGGATTAATGTACAAGTTCATACAGGAAGGCTTGTTAAGGCCTAGCGGGCTATATCTATTGTGTGAGGCCTCGACCTCTATAGGCTCGTAACTAATCATAGACACAATAACACGAGCTAGGGTAGTTTCATCATTTCCTTAATAAGCCCCTAAAAGTAAGTTTTAAACAACATTAAGGCCTAAGTAGGCCTAAGGCATAAATGAATGATGAAAATATGAGTAAAATGACGAAGGAAATAAAAATGATGATGATTTCCATGGTAGGGGCAAAATGGTTATTTTTCACCTCGAGTCAAAATTTTTAAGTTTTCACGAACCCGAGCATTTCTAGACCATTATGGACTTTGTTTCAGTGTCAAAAGAGTGAAAAGATTGGATAAAGGATTGGAGGAGAACAAGCTAACTTGTTGAGGGTATTTTGGTAATTTAAGTGGAATGGATAAGCTCGAGTTATAAATATCATCTTCCAGTAGTTTCTTCTTCTTCTTCCTTCTTCTCTTTCACGTTGCTTTCATCCTCCATGAAAGCTTGATATGAAACCTCCATAACCTCTCTCAAATTAGCTCCAATTTTCAAGCTTTTGTGCATTTTTGCATAGAACCCTTGTGCTCTTTCACTTTCTCACTTTAAAACCCTTGATAAGTCTTACTTCCATACTTTCTCTCACTAGCTAGACATTTTAGAGAGAGAAAAAGAGAGAGCTTCAATAAGAGCTTGAAAGTTTTTGGAAAGAATTTCAATTTCAAAGCTACCAAGGTGAGTAGTAAATTAGAGTTGAGTTTTAAGTGTTGAGAAGGGCTAGAGATTAGACTTGTGAATATTTTGTAGTTGAGGTTGTTCATTCATTTTAGAGTGATTAGAATAGTGAAAATAGATAGCCAATTAGATGGCAATTGGAAGCTAGTTAAGAGATAGCTTTTAGAATTTATAAGTATTGGAATTGATTTAATTGTGATGCTAATGTGATGATTATGTTCCAACGAAGCCCCACCGTCCCATTTGGACCATTAGGGAAGTTAGAGTCGACTAAAGGTTCAACAAAATACCAGTGAGTGAACTTGCATTTCAAAATTTGTTTTGGGAATGTGAATGTATTTGCACAAAACGTTTGAATGATTTTATCCAACTTTTCTTAAAAAACGGGTGCCTTAGGAACAAGCCCTTGATAAATTGTCTCTATGTTGTGACTTGTGGCTGTTATGGATTCATGCACTATTACATTGTGTTGATATATATATATGTTGTGCATAGATGGTTGATATTGTGTGGTAATGATGCACTATTACATGCCGGTGATGACGGTGGTGAGGGAGTTGGATCATGAAAGTGCCCGTGTGCACGATGTAAGGGGATGCACATGATGACCCCAGCTATGTGCACGATGTGGGGGGATGCACATGAGCTGGGTGAGACGATGGTGGTATTGGTGTTTTTCTATGTATATATGTATATATATGTTTATGAAATAAAAGCTCATGAATATGATATATGATTGTAATGCATGTGAAAATTTGACATGTTGAACTTTGGGAATTTATTTTTGTTTCATTTGTTTTTGTCATTTCAGCAGGATGGTCTTTTCTTGAGAGGAATGGAAACTTTTTCTTGGTGCTTTGTTTCTCGCTGCAGCCAGAAACTCTCGGGTTTGAAGGGTTTGCTTGATCTGGTTCTCGCTGCAACGAGAAATTTGCTGGAGCCTCTCGTTGCAGCGAGATTTATTCTTGCTGCAGCAAGAAACTTTCTTTTTGGCCACTTGAATCTCGTTGCAGCGAGAAAAAATCTCGCTGTAGGGAGAAACTTTCTGTCCATTATGCTATCTTGCTGGTTTTTGCCATATTTTCCTATTTCAATTACACCATAGCTGATTATGGACTCCCCACATTTAGGGGTTCATTCAATTAAGTTTGAAATGAGGAATTTTAGAGAGAAACCCTCGTTCAGCTAATAACTTGAACCCAAACTTCGCTGCAGCAGAAAGGCATTCTCGCTGCAACGAGGATCGTCGTGTCATTTGACTTGCTTGTATATCACTGAAGCTCTCATTCTTCAAATTCTTTGTTATGTATGGAATCATTACTATCAAGTGATTAATCATTTAAGGGTTTAACGAGGGGTTTTAATAAGAATGAAACTAAATTACATTGTTTTGAAACAAGTGCATCATGATTTTCAAATCCTTCCTATTGATTGCTTGTTCCCTTCTTATTTTCACTCACTGAGTTTGTACTCATAGTTTTCAACTTCATGTTTTTAGATCAGGAGGCAGTCGGTAGCTAGGTCGAGGTGTCCTCATCGATTCAACTCTTGGTAGGTGTCTTGGCATTCAATAGCTGTACTTTTACCCGAGTCTCTCTGCTGGAAATTGAGTTTTTTTTTTTTAGATGTATAGACAAACCTGATGTAAATTATTAAGATATATGTTGTAGACAATATATGTATATTTTGATGGGTAATGCCACTATGAGTTGGCAATGGTTAGCATTATTTTGATTCGAAATTATGAAATGTGACTTTAGTAACTTCAATGGAATAATGAACAGGTCACATAGATAGGCTTGCTTGGGCTTAGTGGGCTATGTCCATTGAGTCTATGCATCGGTCATGGCTCGAGATTTGGGTCGTGAAATATTGGGTCCTTGCGCCAATCATGGCTCAGAAATTGGGCTGTGACAAAGTTGGTATCAGAGCCCTAGATTTAGTCGAGTCTTAGGGATTCTCGTGTCAGTAAGCGGAGTTATTGGAGTTAATGTAGAGTCTTGTTTATGGCTTGTAACTGCAGCACAAATCATAGGCAAGAGGCTATATAAACTCTTATTCTTAGTAACCTACCATTTTGCTAACCTCATATAAAGGTCATAAGTGGCGCCGTCGTCTGGGTTTGAGATATCACCAGAGACACGAGCTGTTGTTGGAAGATTTTAAGTAAACGTTCCTAATAAAAAGGTTAGTGTGATGATATATCCCTCTGATTAAGGCTGAAGGGAAATGTAACTGGACTAATAAGTCCATAATAACTCATTCATTTGGTGGAGTTATAACTTGAGCCCATGATTGTCAATGGGAAGAAAATTGGATAACTATGGATTGTATTTGAGCTCAATATAAAGGAGCACGTGTGATAAAGGTAATAAGGGGCATACTTGACCGGAACGAATAGTGATGGTTGTAATTCACTTGAAGTTTATAACTTTGAGTATTGAAGGAGCTGCAAACCAATACTTATGTGCACAAAGGTAAGTGCATTACATTAATTGAGCTTGTTATGCCCATACATAAATGGTGTTGGGCTTCTAAAATATTTTATCTGCTAATACGTATTAAATATGTGTATAGCAGCTTAGATGGAGTTAGTTTTGATTTCAATTAAGTAATTGCAAGATTCCAAGGTTTGATTTGAACTATTATGGTGTATGGTCATAAGTACATGAATTAACTCAAAGGTGAAAATTGGTGATTGTTGTTATTGATATGTGGTCATGAAGTAAAAGGTTAGTGAACAACTCTGAACAACTCTGTTCTTAGGATGAGTGTGAATTTTGCTATGCTTAGTGTGAAGTCAAAGGATTAAAGGGTTAGCTGTGGATTTAGTAACTTGAAGTTAAATGACTTAGAAATGTTGATTTTAGTCTAAATGCCGTATAGAGTCTTATATTTCAGCTTGATACACAAATTGCTTTAAAGATCAATTTAGGAGTCTATTTGGATTATGTAAACTATGATGAAAATGATTAGCCTTAAATGTGACTTCTCCAAAGGTAAGGGACTTAGGAAATGTGGATTGTTGGATAAGCTCAAAAAGGGGGCTTTTTGTTGGTCCTAATAATATGTGCTAAAAGAGGGTGAATAGTATAATTTGGCTCTTTCAAAAATTATTTCTAAGTATAGACAAAGGTGAGACAAATGAAGGAATGAAAATACAACAAAAACAGAGTAAACAAGACAGCACAATTTAGAGTGGTTCGGTCCAAGACCTACATCCACTACCTTGATTATCCAACTAAGGATTTTTCAAACAATCCATTAAGAACTGGTGAAATTTTCAAGCTTTCACCAAGTTTTACAATGGCTTTTACAAGGCTCAGCCAAAACCTTTTATACTAGTTTTTTCCGAGCTTAACTATAGGATAAAGTGGTTTTTCAAAGGCTCAACCACAACCTTTCACAATGGTTTTTCACAGGCTCAACCAAAACCCAAAGTGGTTTTTCAAAGGCTCAACCACAACCTACAATAATGGTTTTTCACTAAATCAATCAAAACCCAACAACTAACTTTTTAAGGCTAAGTTAGAACCTTAACACATTCAAGCAAACCTTGCTTGAAACAGTCACTTAGAGTGACTCCCTCACTCTAAGAATACAATAAGAGAAGTAGAAGAAAGTATCTATGATCACAAGTTGATCTGAATGGTACAAGGTTGAGTGCAAAATACAAGTACAAAGAATGGGTGTTTAACTGCAGTGAGGTGAAGAGAAAATTTTCTGGTTTATCAGCTCTTAATTGCTCAAATCTCTTCAAAAACTTCCAAGAACTTGTTTCTAACTATTGGAAGACCCTTTTATACTTGAATATGCAACTCTGATGGCAGTTTGGCAGTTTTATGTCAGTTGGAAATAGTTGAGGATGAGTTCTAGTCGTTAATCTGTCTTGTAGTGCTCTAGTTCAATTTGCAGACAGAGAGCACTTAGTCGACTAAGTTGGTTCTATTTCAGGTTGCAGATTCTGGCAGAAAGCACTTAGTCGACTTACTTGGTTGACTAAGTTGGTTTTGTTTCTCAAATGCTTCAGCTTGCCATTCCTCCAATTTGAAACTTGGTCAACCAACATTCTTCCTTGTTTCACTAATAAGCTTCCTCCTTGTTAGACAGTTACATGTTATTTTTATCTCTTTTTTTCTTTTGATATACACTTTGAAAGATTGATTTATTAATTTCATACATTAATTTTCCTGTACACTCAAGTAAAGGCATTAGACACAAATGAATGGGAATATTTTGCTTTCATCAAAAACATATAGAGTCAACATTCTCTATCTTTTATTTTTAATGATGACAAAACACTCATAGATTAAGAGTGCAATGTTTATGTTCAATATGAATGCTTCAAATCTGTGTGTGTAATGAGTTGCTTCCCCTTAGTCAATGCATCTAGTTTTCTTTACATAATATTCAACAAAACCAAAACTGAGCATCACACACATAACTTAAACATGAAGACCTATTTAACTCTATTTAACTTAGTCTTCCTTTTCTTCTTTTTCTTTTTCATCATTAAACAAGATATTCAAAACTCCCCCTTAATGAGTGCATCAAGATTTTCCTTTAAACTTTAAAGTAAACTTTAATGAATAAGAATCATAAGCACTCATACACCTAAGTCATACAAGCTTATAGATATAGTTCAATAACTTCAAGAGTCAAGCTTGTGTCTATATAAGAACAAATGTATGGGAGTTAAACCATTTCAAGAATTTGTCAAAGATTACTCAAATAATGTTCAAGCAAATTTGATCATTTTGTCATAATCAAAACTATAATAATTTTAAAGCTAACAATCTCCCTATTTTTGATATGACAAAACTATGAGCATAATTTGCATTTGAAATGATTTTAAAATCTCCCCTTCAACATATGCATAAAATTAAATTTGCTCATAAACCTTCTTGTCACGACCCAAATTCTGGGCCATGACCGGCGCAAGGGTCTAATGGACGTAATCCACTAAACCCAAGCAAGCCTATTATTTATCTTACTTATAATTCCATTTAATATCACTAAGTCATATTTCATAACTTTGAATCAAAATAGTGATATACATTGCCAACTCGTACTGGCATTACTCCTTAAAAATTTACATACAATGTCTCCAACATGTATTCTAATAATTTACATTAAGTTCGTCTATACAAAACAAAATAACACTCGACTTCCAGCGGAGTGACTCGGATGAATATACAGCTACCGAATGCCGAGACACCTACCAAA
>NC_030854.1:18887604-18948252 GCF_000208745.1 Theobroma cacao | reverse complement strand
TTTTTTCTACATAACCGTTTCACCTTAATTCATCATTTTCCAAGCCATTTTCCTTGAAATAAAAACAATCCCCCATTGATATTCAGCCCTCATGGTTCGACCAACAAGGAACCCTAGAGAAATTGAATATTTCTTTTGTGTTTTTGTTCATAACCATGCTTAACTATCCCTAAACACTAACATAGTCTAAAATCAAATTATTCCAACAACAATTCCTCTTCCATACCCATTTTTCAGAATTGAATTCATCATGATAACTCAATATTCAACCATGGAAATCAAGAACAAAAGCATGGGTAAGCTAGGTATCAAGGAGAATTAAAGAAATTCTAACTTACCTAGCTTGTTTCCTTGATTTCTTCACTTTTTCTTTGAATTTCCACCTAGGTTTTCTTTTTTTTCCCTTTGTTCTTCCTTTGTTCTTGTTGCTGGTTGCCTAGGCCGAATATGGTGAGAGAATTGGGGATTTAATGGGCTGATTTCTATAGGAAATAATAAAATAATCAAGCATGCCACGTGTCACATGCTTATTGGCTCAATTTTTTTAACTTTTTGACTTTTTCTTCTTAATTTTCCACCACAAATATTCTGGTATTTATCCAATCCTACAACAATTAAAATCCGTTGGTCTTGACAAGTGCTGGGGTGAAAAATTTACCGATTTGCCCTCGAAGCGAAAATATTATGATTTTGCCCCTATACTTCGAAATGTACCGGAATCACATTATTTCTACTTTTCAACCTCAAATAACACTAATATTGATCAATATTAACCAAATGGGGCAAAAATCGTTTTATAAAAATTCTCGTTTAATCCTCTAGTGGCAAAATTACTATTTTGCCTTTGTACTCCAAAAATATCGAGAATCACAATTTTTCACTACTAAATATCATTTTATACTCCAATAATCATAATTGTATTTCATATAATTATTCTTGGTCAAATGTGATCAAATCTTGGCTAAAAATCTCCATTTTATCATCAAATGGTAAAATGACCATTTTATCCCTAATCGGTCAATTTTCCTGATGGACTCCAAACTGGACCTTAAACTCCGAATCACTATTCTAAGTCATTCTGTGGGTTTTAAAATTTTCAAATTCCTCTTAGAATTTCTATTTGAACTAGTTCAAGGCTCGATTTAACTTAGTTGTACCACTCGATATAATACTGTCTTTTAATCGAGCTTGACAGGGTCTCACACTTCTCCCCTTTTTTGTTATATCAAAAAGGTTAAGAAAAGTGAGCATTAAACACTTAAGCTCAAGAAACAATAGTTAGCAAAATCCATCAAGAATATAAGCTTTAAGACCATGAATATGTAACCATAAAATCTCCAAGTCATCATATATATGCACTTAATATCCTCAACCAAGTCATTAGGAAATATACCCATTAAGCACATTCAAGTATTAATTATCAATGAGAAAGCCACATGTATATACATCTATAAGCAAAATGTGCACATAACAATTATGGAGTTCAAGGAGGATAATCATAAAGATGTTCAATAAGCACATAAGCCATATTTCAACTTCAATACCAAGTGTTAAAGCTCAATAAACCAATTGATAGATGTAAGTTAAATCTCCTCCTTTGTAAAAGCACAATATCAATTATGAGAGATGGAATCATTTTAAAGCTCATTATATCAATTGGTAAAGTACTAGTAGAGACTTCACGTATCACTAAGCATTCCAAGCATATCAACTTCAAGGCTCAAAACATTTAAGAAAGATATGATCAATTTAAAGCTCCAGAGAGAAGAGACAATTATAAAGCTTGATGCTAATTTTAAAGCTAGACACTAATTGAGAAAACTTAAGGCTTGATACCAATTATGCATTTCAACATTCAAGTTTAAGTGAGAAGCAATATAAGGCACAATATCTATTTTGTTGTTTAGAAAGATGTTACCGATACCGAAGAGCACCAAATGTTGAATCTCACCAAACCTTGTTGTTGAAGATCTTAATTCCTTATGATATCAAGGACAATGATTGACTCCCCCTTAAGAAATCATAAGCTCAACATAAATTGTTAGAGATCCTCAATAGATCAAGTATTAGGAGAGAAATCATAAGCCTAGAATAAATGAGCATTCAAATGGATATTCAATTATTTCCTTAATACTCAAGTATTCATGGAACTAAAAAAGTATGGGCATTTGAATAAATGTTCAACATATACATTGAATACTTCACATATCAAGAAATATTTGCAAAGTAGTTCTTAGGCATGTCTAAGGAATCATTAGTCTTCAAGCACATTCTCAATTATCATCAAGAATTATCAATCATCATCAAGCATTCATTATTCATTCTCAATAGCAATCAGCCAAGCAGTATATCAATCAAGCATTTCTAGGAAATTCCCTAAAAATAGCAACTCAATGAGAAATTAAAAAATATCATGATTAAGCATTTTTAGTGAGTATTCTTCCGAATTATTTTCAAATGTTCATTCATCCAAGTCATTTTAAAGCAAGCATTGCAAGATGTATTCTCCAAATTATATATGAAATTGTCAATGCAAGGAGAACTTTCAAAAAAGGCATATCATTATTAATGAAGCATGACTAAGGCATTTTGCATTTATTGCAATCATGTATGAAAGTTATGATCAAATAAGCACAAACATGGTTACAAGAAATAACATGGCTATCTTCCTTAATCATGATTCCAATTTTGTTCATCAAAATGCAAGCATGAGTTCAATATAGACATATACCCATTGAAAAGATATGCAACCATTGAAGTTCAAGGTACATGCAATTTCTCAATAATTCATAATTCATGAGTGATATCAATTGTTATAGAATATTGAAAGTAAAGCACTCAACTCATGAATATATTCAAAGTGAACATTCAATCATCAATGAATACCAATTATCAAGATTCAAGAAAGAGATATTTAATCAAAGCACATTAGGCATTCATTGCTAACTAAAGCTATAGGCCATATTTTATTTGACATGTCAAGTTGTTTATGGTGACCTATAAGCTAAAGTTGGATGCACACAAAATCTTTAGATCATGTAAACGTTAAGGCTCAATGAAGACATAGTTAACATTTAAATGCATATTCAAAATAAATTTCAACTATGTCAACTCACAATATATGCCATGATCAAACTTGACAATTAAATTCATATTCAAATGCATAGCTCAAGTCAAGTTTTAGACTTCAAACCTTAAGGTCAAGCATAAAGAAAAATCATATAAGCATGTGTCTTGACCAATATAGTAGATGAACCAAGAATATTTTCATTAAGTTCGATGAGTTCATCTTAATCAAGTTTGTATGCATAATCAAGAAATCAATTTTGAAACAATCATTTAAGCACAAACGTAAAATATATTTCAAGAATTGTTCCTAGATTAGCATTTGAACATTTCAATTTTCATGAGAATATATTTCTATATATGCACATGAAAATCCAATCGGATTAACAAATTCAAGCATTGATGAACAATTTCTCATATTTCTATTTTGTCATTGTAAATACATGAGAATTAATGGAATCAATATGAGTGTCATGCTTAGGAATAGATAGATTTATGTCATCAAAAAGGGTTTCCCATTTTTCAGCAAGTTTTACAAACTCAAGAACCATTACTTGCACCAAATGATCATGAGAGTATTCACAATGAAAATTTTTAAAAGTCAAGAATCATCTTTGAAAAGGAAATTCAGAGAAGAAAATATTGTAATGGACAAGAAGTAAAGTAAAAAGATATTTTGGAACACAAAGCTTGTCCATTTTGGCTTTAAAGCATTCAAGAGTCGACTACTTATCCCTTGGGTCCACTTTTTATCATTCTAGCAGCATTTATATTTTTTTTTCAATAATCTACTAGCTATGCTAAAGAGTCAATTTTGTTGGATTCCTACACATTGAAAAGCTAGAAAAAGGAGCCAAACATGCAATGTTCAAATGTATAATGATCTCAAAACATGGATTTGTGTGAGAACAATTTAGAATTTCATTTCAACCATGTTTGGAACATTATTTTGGACATGTATGATCAAAAATTCTTCAAGAAAAACATGTGAACTCAAATTTTGGCTTTTATTGCTCATTGTTCACAAGTGCAAAAAAGTTGAAATGCTCATTTGAAGAATCATGCCTTTAATATGCTCAAACATATTCAATTTACATCATGATGCGTGACTATGACTTATAACATGTATAACAAGTATTTAAACAATGTTTAAGCATAATAAGCATCAAATTTAGCATTTTCTACAATTTTTTAGCATATGGATAAAAATGCCCTTGAGGTTATTCAAGCAATCATTTGTAACAAGAACAAGATATAATGGCATTTTCAACACAAGGTATGTTTGTTCAAGTTATATATCATTGAAATCATTATAATCTCAAGGATGCCAAACATTGCAAATAGATATGTTCTTTTGCTTGAAAAATTCCATCAATGTTAAATTATCACACTCAAAATCATGTTTAAAAAATCTTTTTCAATCAATTTTACCAATCATAAGAGAAATACCAAGCAATATCGAATTTGTGTAATTTATATAAATATATCAAATCAAGTTTGCTCAATCATGCTATGTCATTAAAAATAAAGAATTAATTTTAATCAAAGAGAATAAAAAGATTTCGCAAGAAAATCAATTGATAAATATTTAATCTTTCTTTGCAAACTTTTTAACTTGAAACATTCAATATTAGACTTGCTTTGTGAAACATCATGAGCTCAATGTCACTCTATTTTGTTTCATTATGCTTTAAATGATTTATGAAATATGTAATGGGCATAATGAATCATGTATATGCATGTCAAGGGTCATTTGCAAATATCTCACAATTATGTTCCAAAAATGGCCTTGTGACCATTCAAGCTTACAAGCAAATATGCACATCCAATAAGAACAAGTCATAAGTATTTTTCATTATAAAACAAACTTGTTCAATTCATATATCATTCTAAACTTTAAGGATGACAACATTTTTCTCATATAAACTCATTTTGCTTTAAAAGTACCAATTCAAGTAGTCAAAACTTTCAAGCTTATTATCAACCATCTTGAACTATTTAAACAAGTTCTAGAATGTAAATCAAGATTGTTCAAATGGTCGACTTATGTTAGGCACAAGGAAATCAAGGATAATTTTTTTTTAACTCAATTTTCCTTGTTTTAGGCTACTAGAATAAATGTGAGTGTAAGTCATCAAGTATGCTCATATTTCTATCACATTATCCAACCTTTTATGTTTCAAAATTATGCGTAAAAATCATTTTTCCTCAAAGAAGTAGTATAGAAACAATGTCATAAATCATGAGGAAATTTTATAGAAACAATTTTCCATAATCAATCAATCTTAATAAAACAATTTTCTCAAAATAAGGATGATGAAATATTCAAGATCAAATATAAGTACATACTCCATCTTTAGATTCATACTTCCTTGCAACTTATAGCATGTATCATATCAAATCGAGTTGCATAGCCAAGATTTATCAATAAAGCTCAAAGAATTTTGCACTTAATATTCAAGCAAGAATAGGCAACCAAAGTTTTTAGTTAAGAAGAGCAAACAATTTTAGAAATCAAGCTAAATCAATGAAACATTCAATAAATAAGCAATAAAAAATCTCATTTAAGCAAACAAAAGAGTTTTAGCATAGAGATCACCCATTTTCCTTTATGTGTGACTCAAAAGCACTCATTCTTCAAGAATTGTTTCTCCTTGCTCTAGCACACCTACAAGAGACATTTTTCATTTGATCTTTGGTATCCAAATTGCTTTGGATCCTTGAAAGTTAGTCTCGTTGCATAAAGTTCCTTTTGGAACCCAAATTTTTCTAATTTTTTGCACATTTCTTTTCCTAAAGCAATCATAGGATAAATGTCCAGTTCTATCACATACAAAGCATCTAGGGGAGAAATCATTAGCATTTCTTATGAAATTTGTGCTCTTTCTTGATGATTCTTTTCTTAAATTCTTAAGAGTAGTATTTTCAGCAATTGCAGCTTGGAAAGCATCTATTCTGTTTTTCAACTCCAATTGTAGATTTTCAAAATCTATTTTTGAATGTTCTAATTTAATTTGCAGAAAAATTCTTTGCTCAAGAATAAAGTTGAAATCATGTCTTATCTTTTCCAAATCATTTTCAAGAGATGTAGCTTTTTTTTTCACAGTTTTATATTTTGATGCAAGCTTTTCAAACTCATCATAAAGACATTCATATTCATCTTGCAACTCATCAATTGAAATATCACAAGAAGTAGAAAACACCTCAAATTCATCATTTCTGGCCATCAAGCACAAGTTTGATCTTTCTACCACTTTCTCATTTAATAAATCTTCAAATTTTATTTTCACGTCAAAACTTCCTTTTTCCAAAAAATCAATTTGCTCTTGGTAAGCTTTAAAATCCTTTTCCCAATTTTCATTTTCTTTTTCCAAATCAATTTTTGTTTTCATCAAAAATTCATTTTCAACATCGAGTGTGGAAATGATTTTCTTGTTCTTTATATTCATTTTCTCAAACTCAAAAGCTAAATTCTCAAAAGCATCATGTAATTCATTGAAAGCACATGAATTAAGTTCACATGATGAAGAAGTTACCTTTAACTCTTCAAGAGCCATGAAGCATAATTCAATCCGATTTGAGGATACATCTTCACTTGATTCCTTGTCTCCATTTGTCATGTTGCTTGTTGAGCATTGATTCTTGCAAGAGTTGTCTTCCAATTCCTTTTCCATATTTGTTTCTCCATGTAACTCTCCTAATTTTTGCCAAATTTCCTTGGCACATTTACACATGAGTACTTTATCATATTCTCTATAATCAAGGCACAAATAAGAGTATACATAGCCTTAGAGTTGATTTGAACTTTCCTTATTTTAGCTTCTGTCCACCTACTTCTATGTTTGGGAGTTTTCTCACCATTTACCGAATTTCTAATCATTGAAATGAAAGGACCATCGGTAATGACATCCCATATCTCATAGTCAATTGCCCTAATGTATATTGACATCATAATACTCCAATATGAGTAATTTGAGCCATCAAACAAAGGTGGTCTATTTATTGATTGTCCCTCAGCAACTATGAATTTTTGGAGAGCCATTTGGATCTCTTAAAAGGTGTTAAACCTTAAAAACAAGGAACTAGCTCTTATACCACTTGTTGGTCCCAATAATATGTTCTAGAGGGGGGTAAATAGCACAATTTAGCTCTTTCAAAAATTGTCTCTAAGTGTAGACAAAGGCGAGACAAATGAAGGAATGAAAATACAACAGCAATAGAGTAAACAAAACAGCACAATTTAGAGTGGTTCGGTCCAAGACCTACATCCACTACCTTGATTATCCAACCAAGTATTTTTCAAACAATCCATTAAGAACCGGTGAAATTTTAAAGCTTTCGCCAAGCTTTACAATAGCTTTTACAAGGCTCAGCCAAAACCTTTTACACTAGTTTTTCCCAAGCTTAACTATAACACAAAGTGGTTTTTCAAAGGCTCAACCATAACCTTTCACAATAGTTTTTCACCGGCTCAACCAAAACCCAAAGTGATTTTTCAAAGGCTCAACCACAACCTACAACAATGGTTTTTCACGAAATGAATCAAAACCCAACAACTAACTTTTCAAGGCTAAGTTAGAACCTTAACACATTCAAGCAAACCTTGCTTGAAATAACCACTTAGAGTAACTCCCTCACTCTAAGAATACAATAAGAGAAGTAGAAGAAAGTACCTATGATCACAGGTTGATCTGAATTGTCAAGCTTGGCTCTACAATATGTTTATTATGCCATTCTTATATAAGAATGCATGTTTGCTTACTTGGGTACCTCGAAAATCGTTAAAGGACGGTAATGTACCAAATGGTACAACTAAGTTGATTTAAGCCTCGAACTAGTCCAAATAGAGATTTTAAGATGAAATTGAGAATTTTAAAACCCTAGAATAACTTAAAATGGTGATTCGGAGTTCAAAGATTGATTTAGAGTCAAATTGAAATTTTATGACCTAGGGGCAAAATGATCATTTTGCCACCCGAGGTTAAGATGTGAGTGTTGGATGAAATTTTTGACTAAGATTGATCATTTGGAGTATAATTTGAGTTTGAGAAGTGAAAAATTTTAATTTTGGCATTTTTTCGAGCATAGGGGTAAAATAGTCATTTTGCCACCCAAGGGCAAAATTATAATTTTACACCACCCAACACTTGTCCAGCACATGGATTTTACCCAATATTATCATGGATAATTGAGGAAATTTAAGTGGTGGAGAGAGGTTGCTTAATGGGTAAGTATGACAAATGAACCAATGGAATGGTGACATGTGTCAAATTTTCATCCATTTATTATTTGGCTTAAAAATCAACACAAAATCAGCCCATATCTCTTCATATGGCCGGCTAAAGCAAGAACAAAGGAAGAAAAGAAAGAACAAACATCCTAGAGTGAAAATTCAAGGGAAAAGTGTGAAAATTCAAGGAAACAAGTGAAAAAAATGTAAGACTTTTCAATTAAGCTTGAGATCTCTCTTTCTTAAGCATTTTTTCTTATTTTCTATAGTTGAATCACAAGATATCATGAAGGATAGTGTGTTGATCAAACCCTAGGAGAGAGAATTTGATGATGACTTAGATAGATTTTTAAGATATATGGATGCTTTTAGTTGTTTATACTGTTAAGTGTAAGAATTAAGCTTGAAATTCACATACTCCTCAAGAGTTCATCATTGGCCGAATCTTCCTTGTAGAGTGTTGATGGTGGATTTGATTTTCTTTCAAGTGAATTGGTTAGGAAATGATGAATTATGGTGAGAAAATCAAGTAGGAAAAATTATAGTGTTGATGCACCCACCATGGCCGAAATTCCCAAGAGAAAATTTGAAGATGATTTTGCTAAATTTTATGCCATTTGACTTGTGTTTGATGGTTTGGAGAATTGGAAGAAAAATGGAGTTAATTGGAGTTAAATTGGACGTATTGGCCAATTAATCGGGTGATAGATCAAATTAGGCCAATACCATTTTATTTAGATACACAATTGAATTTGTGTAGAACACTGTGTTTAGATGATAATCCAAACAATTTACATCCCATTTCATGCATTAGTATAAAGCCTGAATTGGTTTTATAACAATTTAGCACAAATGTAGTAAATGGCATATTATGCATTATGTCTAGGTGGTGAGCATTCTGGCAAAAGTAAAGAGATAGTACCCAAGGATCAAGAATCGGAGTACTCGAAATTCGACTCCCGAAATAGCGAGTAACCTTACTATCGTCTTAATTATCTAAAGTGGTTTTTATCCGATTTTGTGATTTTATGGAAAATGAGTTTAAATGGTAAATCTTTATGTTTTATAAGCAAAATGTGATTAAATGAAAATGATTTTATAAAATTGTCTTGAAATTGAAAGATGGTTTTGAAAATGGAGTAATTGGAGACTAATTGTTGTGTTATAAATCATGGTTTGAATTGAATGGCTTATGATAATATTGGCATGAATGGCTAAATTGGTATTTGTGTTGAAAATGTATGAACTGTTAATTTGCCTTGAGAGGCTGTAAAATAAAATAATTACCATGTCATGTTATCGCAAATTTTATTGTATGGTGGGTTATTAATTGGTCGCTGTAGTGGACGGGTTTCGTGGACCAGCCTATTAAAGGGGCAAGGTAACCCTATTATATTCATACCTCAGTATGAGAGGCGCGGTTGGATAACTCCTGAGGTTAAAACTTTAGAGTTCACTTCACGCCAAACCACCACGTGAGGGTGAACTCAGCCAACGCCAAGGAACGGCTATGCTTTCAAAATAAAAATATGATTTATGCGTACATAACTTTTTAACAACCTTGGCGGTCTCAATTGGGATAGCCCTCGGTCAAGGTATCCATGATAACTGAGTATGAGAATGATTTTGGCACGAGCCAAAGTTTTAAGAAATTCATAAGCCATGTTGATTACTCGATTTATATGAATTGATTTTATTTTGTTGAAATGAGTTGAAAGGTGATGAATTACAGTATGTTAAACTATTTTATCTGTCTCCACTTACTTAGCTTTGATATTTTAGATGGTATTTGTTTACTCACTAGGATTATATAATCTCACCACCCTCCTTTCCACCCATTTCAGGCTCAGGATAGTTGGTAGATAGCTCATTTCGTTGAGGGCTACAGTTGGACTTGCATCCTCAAAAACTGTAGGTTTACCGCTTTAGATACTTTTGGTCGTTCGTGGGCCCACGTGTCACTGTAAATTAAATTTTATACTTTGGTTATCTGTGTTATAGTATGTATGAATTTATTTAGCTTTTACGCTACAAAAATTATTTACCGGTAACTCTATAAATATTGTTTTATAAGAAAATAGAATATTTTATTGAATATTTTTATTATATTCAAATAGTCATAATTTCATTTCAAATGAATGTTTTAGACATCTAAACTTATTTTTTATTATGAAATATGTGTTTTCCACTCGCATACTACATTTTTAGCTGATTTCGAGATTTTTGAGGAAAATTGACCAAAATGCCCCTGTGAGAAAAAATTATTTTTCTATTGTTTTGATTTGGAAATAGTTTATAATCTCTCAAAACATGATACTTAACAACTGTTGCTCACAAGGGAGGTGCGAAAACTGATATTAAAGCCTTGCAAGGTTTCGATTGGCATTCCAGGAGATGAATGTCTATCGGGACGTCGTTGCGGTTGTCACAGGCTCGAGGGGAATACCAGGTCGTGACATGAATCGTACAAGGTTGAGTGCAAAATACAAGTACAAAGAATGGGTGTTTAAGTGTAGTGAGGTGAAGAGAAAATTTTCTGGTTTATCAACTCTTAATTGCTCAAATCTCTTCCAAAACTTCCAAGAACTTGTTTCTAAATGTTGGAAGACCCCTTTATACTTGGAGATGCAACTCTTATGGTAGTTTGGCAATTTTATGTCGGTTGGAAATAGTTGAGGATGAGTTCTAGCCGTTAATCTGTCTTGTAGTGCTCTATTTTAATTTGCAGACAGAGAGCTCTTAGTCAACTGACTTGGTCGACTAAGTTGGTTCTGTTTCAGGTTACAGATTTTGGTAGAGAGCACTTAGTCGACTTACTTGGTTGACTAAGTTGGTTTCTCAAACTCTTCAGCTCGCCATTCCTCTAATTTGAAACTTGGTCAACCAACATTCTTCCTTGTTTCACCAATAAGCTTCCTCCTTGTTAGACAGTTACATCTTGTTATTTTTATCCCTCTTTTTCTTTTGATATACACTTTGAAAGATTGATTTATTAATTTCATACATTAATTTTCCTACACACTCAAGTAAAGGCATTAGACACAAATGAATGGGAATATTTTGCTATCATCAAAAACATATAGAGTCAACATTCTCTATCTCTTATTTTTGATGATGACAAAACACTCCTAGATTAAGAGTGTAATGTCTATGTTCAATATGAATGCTTCAAATCTATGTGTGCAATGAGTTACTCCCCCTTAGTCAATGCATCTAGTTTTCTGTACACAATATTCAACAAAACCAAAACTGAGCATCACACACATAACTTAAACATGAAAACCTATTTAACTCTCTTTAACTTAGTCTTCCTTCTCTTCTTTTTCTTTTTCATCATTAAACAAGATATTCAAAACTCCCCCTTAATGAGTGCATCAAGATTTTCCTTTAATCTTTAAATTAAACTTTAATGAATGAGAATCATAAGCACTCATACACCTAAGTCATACAAGCTTATAGATATAGTTCAATAACTTCAAAAGTCAAGCTTGTGTCTATGTAAGAACAAATGTATGGGAGTTAAATCATTTCAAGAATTTGTCAAAGATTACTCAAATAATGTTCAAGCAAATTTGATCATTTTGTCATAATCAAAACTATAATAATTTTAAAGCTAACACTTTTGCATCCTAAGTTTAGGAAGTTTTGATTTATATGACTGCAAAGGCAAGGTGCAAAAATTAAGTGGATTGTCTATCCTATAGATATAATTAGTTAAGGATTGATGAGTGAAGTCACAATCTCAACACTAAGAGATGTACAATTTGATATATGTGTATCTAAGAGTAAATATAAAGATCATTGCTTAATCAAATTTGTACTAAATGTTATGGTAAAGGTATATGAAAGTTAGTAATGGAATATGTCCAGAGGATGATTTTGACATACCACCAAAGGTGAAGTTGATATGTTGTAATTAATGTTCTGATTGCGTATTTGTGGTGGAAAGTTAGTTTTGCTAATTACGGTATAGACTCAGAGGAAAACTATATGGTTGACAATAATTAAAGTAGTAGCCTTAAGGATAGGAGAATGGTTTTGACAAAGTGAATTCCCAACGGTTGCAGCGCCACAGTACCGACTGCCCAGCGCCATAGCACTAGGAACACCTTATGTTTAGGAAGCAAGCACAAGAACAAGATGTGAGTGGCATGGGGACAGATTTGTAAGCGGAGTTATGGTCATTGGACTTGATGTTAAGTTTTGTTAATTGGAGTTTAAGGTTTGGAAAGTATTTACATAAATGAATTGATGAGTTTCTTTACTGCCTTATATAAGGGCATGTGAAAAAAAAAGTGAGACAAATGATGGGAGAAATATGAATATTGTAATAACGAGCATAAGAAGTTTAAGGATAACCAATGCAAATATACTAATCTAGATGGTATGGTCCGAATTAAGAACACGGACACCTTGGAAGATCTCAAATTAACGTCTAATGGGGTCAATGAGCTAAAATGTTATCAGGCATGTATTGAACTGTTAAAGTTATGAGTGGCTTTGAAGATAAGCCTTTGGTTGTTTAAGTTCTCAATAGAACCCTATTAAAGGAAGTGTATGGAAAGGCATAAGGGAATATACTAGCTTAACTTGCTACAAGAGGTCAAATTTGGATGGTCGTGAGTGGCTTGTGAGTAACCCAATAATGTAAAGGTAAATGTACAGGGGAGCTATGATTGATAGATAAGGATAGAACTCTAACAATGAGATAGGGTTCACTACTTTAGGCATTGAACCGTAAGTTATGGACTTATAACCACTCTGTGAACATTCTGGTGAGATAAATTCAAAAGATTTCTCATAATGAGAAAACCTTAAAGCTCAAAGAGCAAATGGCTATATAGTCAAGTTGGGACTCATGACTGATATGTCACATGAGTATAAAAATATGTTGCAAATATAAGAATGCCTGGAAATGTTGGTTTAAGGCAATGATTATCTTGCCATTAGGTAGACCTGATAAGGTTATGGTCTTGATATCCTTGTAGACGCAAGGCATAAATTGTGAAATATGCTTTCCCCACAAATTCCAATTTATTTTGAGTAATTATCAAGGCAAAGTGTCTGATGAGGGTAGGCAAAAGTTGAATTGTGTTTCAAATGTCTAGAGAACGAGGGTGATATAGTTTAATTAAATGATACTACTACTAGTGAAGGAATAGAAATATGCCACGGGAATTGTAGAGATCTACTTAGAAAAAAGATGATGATTTGAGAATTCAAGTACTCATATATGGGCAAAAATTTGGTAATTAGACATGACTTGGAGTTGGAATACTACAATATGAATTTGGGCCAAGAAAAATCGATCTTTAAGACACATGGTGTCCAGGGATGGTGCCAATTAATGGTTGGTTTTTGCAAGAAAAATAAAACATCGAAATTGGCTTTGTGTAATCATCACATGATGGCGAGCATGATTTGATTAAACGTGAGAAGAGATGATTCCAAACTTGATTTGATGGTTATTTCAGTATTATAAGTGGCTTATTGAACCGATTATGCCTAAGATTACTCGAAGTTAAAAAAATTTTGAAAATATATATGTATGGATATATATGATGCATATTGGTACAAAAAAAAAACTCATACAGAGTTGGTTATAATTTGATTCGATGATGATATCCTATCAATGGTTATGGCACTAGATAATAACTAAGATAATCTATCGATGATTTTGGCAGTGAATAAGTTGATTATAATGTTGTTAGCCTAAAGGTAAGTGTTTATAGTTTTGGTATAAGCTTATCATATTCTATTATATCGTGATCAAACTTGGTGTTTTGATATAGCCTAAGAGGCTTGGCATATGAACTAGCTTAACCATGAGCTAGAAATTGTTAGGTTGTTATGAAGGACATAAATAGAAAAGTATGACATAAATTTAATATCCTAAGGGGCAATGGAAAATGATGTATTAGTTTTGGTATAGCTCTAATATCTAGTTTTGATATATGAAGATTTGGGGAAAAGTTTATAGCTTATGCGTGAGGTGTGAATTTGAATTCATGTAATTAAAAGTGTAAAATCTGCCTTGATTGGCATAAAGCCCATGATTCAAAATGGAGAATTATGGATTTAATTTTCTAAGGTAAAAAGGGCTAAAGAAGTTAATTTCGAAAAGGTCTTAGTAAATGATTCCTTGATTTTAAAGTGCACTTAAGGAAAGATAAATGTTTAATTCATCTTCAGATTGAAAAACTAATGAGGCCATGAGATCTGGCAATTGGAATAAATTTGAGGAATTTCAAGTTAGATATGTTGTATGTGATCGATGACGAACAAACTAGCTATGACATTGGAAATATAGAAACGGTTAGTAGTCAAGATAAGACTTGGAAAAGAACTTTAAAGGAAAATTTTGAACAACTTTAACCTTGAGAGGTTGAGTTATTGATTAAAGAGATTAGTTAAGATCATAAGGATGTATGTTAATGTCATGATTTATTGAAATGCCTCATGGTATAAGTTAAGATTTATCTAGTGAGCGCTCGATCATGAAAGTACTAGAGTTTTGTTTTTTGGGAATATGGTTACTAATGGTTATCGGATTTGAATTAACCATGATATTGAATATATATGAAATGAATAAAGAGTGTTTGATCCTTATGTATCGTGAAATGTTTAAATGGAAGTTGCATGGAATTATGTAAAACGGAATAGAGGTGGGTTGACGATTTCGACCTATAGTCAATGGGAGAATAAATGCTTGAATGTTGGAAGGTTTGATAAATATCAAGATAGAGGAATTGTAGATGGTTAAGTAAACATGCATAATTGATGATTTAAGGATGATTTGATTGAGGTATGACCAGAATTAATAGCATATATGAATTCCCATCATAAGATGAAGAATAACATTATTTTGATCCAACAACAGTAGTACACATAATTATCTATTATGACATTGTCAAGTTTTCTATAAAAGACTGGAAGTTGATATGATGCATAAGCCAAGATCTTATGTTAAGAATGCCCAACGAAAGTGATGTAAAAGAATTTTAGGACTTTGATTGTTCACCCTACGCCGATTTGAATTCGAGGTTGAATTCATTTTAAGTGGAGGAGATTGTAGTACCCCGTACCTTGATATGTTATTTATATTTATTTTATGTTTTTATAGAAGTAGAATCAAAAATAATTTCAATTGGTGAAAAAAGGTGCACAATGGACTGTTGCTCTATTTGCATATGTTTTGGTTTTTCAAGTATATCTCCCACTACACAAGTCCAAATGACATAATATTTAGACCATTAGAAAGCTAAGAGTCAGGGCTACAACTTTAATGTTTACCACTTTGCCTAGTTCTAACGGGAAGGTAGTCAAAATCTTTGTTGAAGTGAAAATACTACACTAGAGGAACAAAATTTGGCAGAACCTTTGAGCGCCGCAGCGTTGGAAATTAAGAGCCGCGGCCCTCATCATAATTTCGACAAATAATAAGTTTATGGGATTTTTAAAGCTAGGGCTTTTGGGGTCTATTTATGGGACCTCTTTCAGAGGATTTTGGACATTTTCCTAGTGTCAAAAGGGTAAAAAGATTGCATAAGAAAAGGAGGAAGACAAGTGGCCTTGTTAAGGGCATTATTGTAATTGCATGAGAAATTAGATAAGCTTTAACTATAAAGATCTCATCTTTTCTAGTAGCTTCTACATTTCTCCAGCAACTTCTTTTTCTTCCTCTTCCCATCTCACGTTTCTCTCCTTTTCCATGAAAGCTTCTCTCAAGCTTCCATCACTCTCTCAAACTAACCTTAATTTTCATGCTTTACACACCCTGTTGTAGGGTTTTTCATACTCTTTTACTCCTTCAACTTAAACAAACCCTTAAAAGTCTTTCTTTAATACTTTCTCTCACCAGCTGAACTTTGTAGAGAGAGAAAGAAAGGTTTCATGTTAGCTTGAGGACTCTTGGGAAGAAATTTCATTACAATCACCAAGTTTCCAACAAGGTCCCCCAACCCCATTTGGACCATTAGGGAGGTTAGAGTCGATTAAAGGTTCAACAAATACCGGTGAGTGAACTTGCATAAAAAGGTTTTGGGATATACACATATATGTTTGATTGAATCCCCTAAAGCGTTTTACTTGGTTCTTTCTTTAAAACTTGCATGGGAACAAGCCCTTATGAAATGTTTTTATGTTATCAAATGGATTGTGTGATGAATTCATATGTTTTTGTATAATGTTGATATATATATATATATATATATATATATATATATATATATATATACTATGTTATAAATGGTACCATTGTGTGACAAATGCAACCGTGCATGTGCGGGGTGAATGTGCACTTGCCGATGATGACGGTGGTGAGGGAAATCGATGGTGAGACTGCCCGTGTGCACGATGTGGGGTGATGCACATGATGGCATTAACTTTACATGATGTAGGGGGATGCACACGATGACTCCGGCTATGTGCACAATGTGGGGGGATGCACATGGGTTGGGTAAGATAGGGTGTCCGGCTATGTGCATGATGTGTGGGGATGCAAATGAGCTGGGTGAGATGGGGTGTCCGGCTATGTGCACGATGTGAGAGGATGCACATGAGCTGGTTGAGATGGGGTGTCCGGCTATGTGCACGATGTGGAGGAATGCACATGCGATGGTTGAGATGGGGTGTCCAGCTATGTGCACGATGTGGGGGGATGCACATGAGCTGGGTGAGATGGGGTGGTATACGAATTGGTATTTGCTTAAGTATATGTATATGCAATAACAAGATCATGATTATACTATGTGATTGTATGGTATGATGAATTTTGAAAATTTTCCATTGACTTGCAAATTGATTTTATTGCAGCGAGAAACATGTTGTTTATGCTGCCTTGCTTGGATGATTGTTGGAAATTTCCTCTCTTTCCAATTTCATGCCGAACATGGTTCCTTCATCATTAAATGATTTTACAACCAAGGGTTAAATGGAGGGATTTTAATAAGAACTTAAACTAAGTTGCATTGTTTTCAAATAAGTGCATCATGATTATCAACTTTCCTTATCGTTGCTTGTTCCCTTCTTATGTTCACTCACTGGGTTTATACTCACATTTTTAAACTTCATGTTTTAGGTTCTCTGAGTTAAAGGTGACTGAATCCTAGGGCAAAGTGCTCTTCCTTATCCATTGCTTAGTAGGTTTGTCATGATACTAAATGTTAGCACCCACGCCCAGAGTCACTCCGCTGACGGTCAGAGTCTTTGAATGTGTACATGTAAACTGGATGTAACTTGCTAAGAATCGTTTGGCAAACTATTTATGCATATTCCGATTAATGAATACCATTATGAGTGTATACCTAGATTTTTTGAATTGATTTCAATGAAGTTATTATTTGAACATTATGATTTATAGATCTTAAAAAGGGAGTATGGATGATACATGGACTAATGTATAGATTCATATAGAAAAACTTGCTAGGGCCTAGTGGGCTATGCCTATTGGGTCCTTACGCCCATCATGGCTTGAAAATTGGGCTATGACAAAACGGTTGTCTAAGCACGTTGAAAGCTTTTTTCCATAAATGGCTTATTAAGGATTTGAACTACAATGTTTTATGAAGTTTTCAAGAAAATGTTCAAATGACTTGATTTGATAATGATTGTGATATGTGTGACACAATGATTTTCAATTGTTTACAAATCTACTATGTATGTAAATATACTACTATGTATTAGTTTTCAACAAAAGGGGACAAGCCCTACTATGTTTGTAGTCCACTAGATTACTCCCACCCTCAAGCTAGTGTGGGTACCAAATATTTCTATGGTTAATGTATGAATGTTATTATGCACATTTTAGATATGATGTAGCAAGAAAAGACTGTTGGATGCATGAGTTCCATTTATGAGATTGTAACATGTATGCCATGAGATGTATGTGTTAACCATACCATGTACACTATGGGCTAAGCATGTAAGTGATTTATGAGGTTATGAAATGCATGCCATGAGATGTATATGTTGAGATAGTCATATACAATATGGGCTAACCATGTAAGTGATTTATGAGGCTACAAATGTATGCCATTAGATGTATATGTTGAAATAGTCATATATACTATAGGCTAAGCATGTAAGTGATTTATGAGACTATGAAATGTATGCCATGAGATGTATGTGTTGAAATAGTCATTTACACTATGGGCAAAGTATGTAAGTGATTTATGAGATTATGAAATGTATGTCTTAAGATGTATGTGATGAGATAGTCACATACATTGTGGGCTAAGTATGATGATCATTTATGGAAATGTTATATGCTCATGATGCAAGCTAAGGATGAAAACAATCCTAAGCTCAAGAGATCTTATGATGATCGTGGGTGAGGCCAAAGTGCTACTCGCGCAGCTTTGATGATTGTTCACACGAGGTGAACTAGATGGTAGTTAAGACTCTATCCACTACCCGCTTAAGAGGGGTGAGACTATTCGATAGATCATGGATGAGGCCGATGTGCCATTCATGAGAGCAGACTAAAAACACAAAATAGTGGGGGTTAAACCATTATTTGCTAGAATAGGGCAGACCCAGTCATAGTTATAATGTTATGACGAATGAGATTAATGAGTTAGAGAAATGATTGAATGAGTATTGCCTCATGACATATGCTTAATTGCCTACTTTATGATTATATGAGTATTAATGATGTTATTCACACTGTAATGTGATAATGATGGCTTGGTTAGACAGAACCTTAGCCTAGGGAATGATCCCTCAATGTTAGAAAGACTTATGAATAGTTAGATTCAAGAAAATGCCTAGAAAATTAGACTTTGTGGGAAAAATATCTATACATAGGAAATATGTATTGATACATTTTCAACAGAATGCTATAGGAGCCATTCTGTGTGAAATGTATCGATACATTATCAAAGGTATAGATAGATTTCTAGCATGTATTAATAGAATGGTTGTAGAATTTATTTCTAAAGTGATTATTAAAGAGGTTTCCAAGATTTAAGGGTTTGTAATGAACTATGCAAGATGTTTTCCATGCAATGTTACTTAAAGGATGATTAAATGTTATGTTTCATGAACATCATGGTAGTCAAAGGATTTATGAAAGTATTTATAATTGCAGGGTTATGAAGAACTATTATCCCCTAGCTTGTTCCCTTCCCCGTATCCACTCACAGAGTCTTTGTGACTCACATGTTATTTTTCCTCACTATTTTTGTTGCAAATCAGTGATAGCTTCTTTGCTAGCAGCCAGTGCCACAGAGACATGATCAGTTCATTTCTCATTGGTAAGTGTCTAGCAGCCTCTTTATGCCTAGTGAGTCCGATCATGTTCCACTGTTGAGTCAGTCTATGTTATGTTTATGTTTTCAAACATGGACATGTTTTATGGATTATGAGAATGTTACAATAATGTAGCCAAATGTTTGGGCATATTACATTATGAATGTTATGTTAAATATGTAAATTGGATCAACAACCCATATGGACACCCAAAGGTGTTAAGACATGTAAATGTTATGGTGCACTAAAAATGTGGCACTTTGATGATATATGAAATGTTGCACTTACACTAATATTTTGAAAAGTTCCATATATGTGTAATGTTGCGTATGAAGATATGCATGAGTTGATATTGTATGCCTATGGATGTTTATGTATGCTTCCGCATTAATGAATATTTAATGATGAATGATAAAGAGGCTTGCTTGGGCCTAACGGGCTATAATTGTCTGGGTTCATGCCCTGGTCATGTTCCAACATAAAATAGGATGTGACACCTTCACCTGTCACGGTGAGTAGGGCTTTATGGCTAAATTGCATGTGGATGCATCACACATAATGTTATGCGTTGCCATAGTATGTTAAGTAATTATGTTATGCTTAGATGAGTATGCCTAGGCTAGAGAATTATACATATATATAGGTGAATATGATTGCCTAGATTAGTATGCCTAGGCTAGAGAGCTATATATATATATATATGTATGTATGTATATATGTATGTAGCCAATTGGATTGGTCAAAGAATATATATTATCATTTAATGCATACTTAATCACATAACTATATGTGATAAAGGTTTCCTTTTATGATAGTACAATAGTAAAGGGTTATTAAGTATTAATTGGATGAAGCCCATGGAACATAAAGGTCTTGCAAGAGAATTGTAAAGTTGTTGTAATTATGAGATCACTATACATCAAAGCCATGTTCCTAAAATTGTTCCTGGTCATTGTATTATCAAGACAGGGCATGGACTGATAACTCTATTATATACAGTTATTTTGACACATTTTGGAGGCTTAAGTAGCTAGATCTTTGAGATTTTAGGTTCGGATTGTAGCATTTTAGGTGTTTTTCTAGTTTCAGTTTGATTACATGTTGAGTAGTTAATTTAAGTTATTTTAGTTAGATTTTATGTTATTTTGTTTTAAATTACTTTAACAGTAGTTATTGCTAGTTTCTCTTATTGCTTTTATAGGAAATTTGATGAAAAAGGCTCATTTGATGAATATTCGTGCAAGTATAGTGATTGCTTCATTTGCATATGTTTTGATATTCTGACCATACCTACCCATAATAAACTCAAAATGAAGTGATTCTTGAATCACTAGAATGTTAAGAAGAAGGGCTAAAACTTTTATGTTTACCACTTCACCCATTTCTAAGTGGATCATGGTCAAAATATTTGTCTAAGTCAGAATACTGCAGTAGTATGCATGGACTAAACATGATTCGGTATTGGGTGCATATCTTTCACTCCAGAAGTCCAATTGACATGATTCTTGAGCCATTGAAAAGTTAAGGGACAAGATATGTTTACCACTTCGCTTAAGTCAGATCATATCAAGGTGAAAATCATGTTGGAAGATGCTCGACTGTTGGAGTTCTGCACAAGGCAGTAGGTGGAGGAAGGCCACAATGCTGAAAAACAAGGCTGCAGCGCTAAGGAAACCAAGGCCGCAACACTGGAAGACATGGTCGTGGTACTAAGAAATCAAGGCCACCGTGCTAGACAATTTTCCAGAAATAAAAATTTGACTAGATTTTGGAAATTAGGTTATTTGGAGACTATTTAAGGGGCATTTTTTAAATATTTTTAGGGAGAGGCAGCAAGCAGCTATTCTAGAAATTTGGAGCTAAGGACAAAGCAAGAAAGCAAGAGCATTTGAGAGAGAATTGATATTGCAAAGCTTCAATAATTAGTTTCTTTCTCTACTTTTGTGCTTTTCTTATTTTCTTTGACTTTGATTCATGGCTAAATTTCTTTGGGTATTGCTTTTATCAGATATTATGAGCTAAATTATCTTTCTAGGATTGTGGTCGATTTCAACATGTAGTTTGAATATTAGTTTCTCTTTTATTTATCACGAATAGGCCTAGTTTTACTTATTTAAATCTGTTCTTAATGCTTTTAATTGCTTGGCCAACAATTAACTAATTTGTGAATCTAATTGAGACTCAACAGAGAGATTTTAGATTGGACTACAGTTTGAATAGTGTATGTTCTTGTCACTTAGGTGATCTGATTCACGATTCGGGTAGACATACGCCAATCACCATACATAGCCACATTAAGACCCTTGCTTAATGAACTTAATTTAATTGATTCTTATAGACATATAGTGAACTAATTAAGTTAGGTTTTTGTACAAGCAACTCGACAGGAGACTTGTCCATAGCTTTGGATTCTATGTTAATAAAACCACCCAAGAAAGATAAATAATAAGAAAAGCTAGTATTAGATGAAATGTTGAATGAACCCATAATCTTAGGTCTTTAATACATTGCTTACCTCAATTTAATTAGTTATCTAGTTTATTTAGTGTTGATTTTTAAATCTTTTCTTTGTTTAATTTTTTAATAGTCGAATTACTTAAATAAGATTAATTTGTTTTATAATTTTAGTACTTAGTGAAACTTTAGAAACAAATCCTTGTCTTAACGATAATCTAGACTTACTATCTATATTACTTGTTTGATACATATTCTTGCGTGTGCAAAATTGACAACATTGACAATGCTCAAAGTCTGGTACATGTTAAGCCTTCTTACTTGGGAAGTAAGCAATCGATCTCATAGATTGAAGTATATGGGATACTTGAGGATAACATGTAGGTGCTTGTTAAAGAACAAGTTCACTAAACATGACCTACTATGAGAACTTCATTTGGTATTTCACTCAAATGTCTATGGAAATGTTCTCATGTGATATTTGTGAAACTAGTCCTCAGACTTAAGACACTAGGTCATCTTGTATGGGGAATGACATACTTTAATTTCACCCTTATGGGTCTAGAGGTGACCATATGCCTAAATAAGGTGTTTTTGGGTATGCTATGAAGCATACGAAGGTGGATAAATGGTTAAAAAAGGATTCATCACCCCAAGTGATATGAGGGGATGTATCTCACTTGTTCTCAATTTTAGATTAACTTGTATAGAGTCTTTGGCCAAACCATGATAAATTTGAGGAAAGTTGGTTTTCTAAATTCATAAAGTTAGTCATGAATTATGAGAACTAATATAGAATGTCATAAGTAAACACCAAGCCATGCTTTATGACATATCTAGGATATTTGATGAAAAGATCGTATTGCACTGAGAAGCTTATCACTAAAGGGTTTTCTCAAATTCTTTAATTAACTCTTTGACATTTAGGTGGTAATGATGTATTGATAGATGCTGCTCATGATCTATAAATATAAATCAATTATCAAATTGAAATTTGATTATGATTTATATTTATTGCCAACATGTTAAAAGCCTAATGGGTCACACACATTAGGTGACATGATTGAGATTAAACAAAGATAATTAATTAAGTTAGACTTAATTGGAATAAACCAAAATAAAGTAGGAAATTAATTAAGTTCACAAGGACTTAATTGAATAAAAATATAACTATTGTATTTGGGGTTACTACTTAGTTTGGCTATATAAATATGTTATGTTAGCCAACTAAAACTCTAAGCCTTTAGCCACTTCTTAGGCATTTAATAAAAATAAAAAAAAAAGAAATTTAATTTTCTTTGTCTAATAGAAATAAAATTTGGCTAAGCTTGTTTTGATCTATTTTGTTTTCTGAAAACAATACTTGCTAGCACAATTCAAAATCCTACCTTTGAAAATGTCTTATTCGGTCACTATGTGGAATACTATGAGAGGCCTAACACTTGGGTGGTTGAAGATTTGACAAATCTTAAAGGTGAAGAAGCAAAATTTTCGATTGCAGGATTTTACACCGTCTTGTTCTCTTTTCGAGTTTCTTGCTTCATCACAATCCTTTTGGATTTAATTGGCTCTTGATTACAATATCTAGAACAAGGTATGTAATACTTAAACTTATGAATGTTTATATTGATTTGAAAATTACATGAAAAACACCGACATTAATCCTGTGGGATTCAACTGTTTCTTTAATTAAATGCATCTTTTATTTTTCTACTGCGTTATATTTTTAATTTCATTATTAATTTTATGTTTGAGCATAAGGTCGAACCTCAGCACCTAGGCTAGAGAACAATATGTGTGTGTGTGTGTGTGAATTGTATGTGCTGTGTTGTGTGCCTTAGTGCAACCCACATAATAGCCTATGTCGTATGAGCCTAGACTAGGAAGTCTAGTGATTATGATGGATGTCTAGGAGTAATTTACTCTAGACACTAAACCTCATGGAAAAGTATGATCAGTTGATGCCTTAGAGATTTAAGGGCACTTAGAACTATATCGAGCTTATCAACAATTGAAGCTCGTTAAATGTGATTTGTGGTTTTATGTGAATTATATAAGGGAATGTGAATTATAAGGTGAAACTACCTGAGTATGTGAGGCTATTGAGCCATGATACTTGATGTAAGTTGTTTACATATATGAGGCTAAGGAGCTTAATTAATAATATGAATTATGACTTATGAACTATAAGGACAGAGATTGCCCATGAGTTTGATGATGTTCCATCCGATGGGTAAATTTCAGATGTGGATTTGAGCTGGGGTTAAGTGGAGTCCAACCCCTGTGACTATGTGTGCTTGCAGGGATGGTGGTAAGTAAGGATAGTGGTGTTAGTCCTGCCTATGATTCCTGCCTACAATGCGTTGATGCAACCCATCTTAGAATACTTCGAGTGATGCCATCCGTTGGGAGATGGCTCCAAATTACGATTATGTATATGATGCCACCTAGTTGAGTTTACTCCGAGTGATGCCATCCGTTGGGCTCCAAAAGATGATTTGATTCTTCGCCCGTTGCTTCGGCACGAGTGTGAGTTGAAGTGATGCCACCTATCTAAAAATACTCCTAGTGATGTCGTTCGTTGGGAGATTACTCCGAAAGATGACTTTGATTTTCTACCAGCGACTTAGCCCCTAAGGTGATTTGACTCCTCCAATTGGCCACCATGCATGATTTGATTAAGTCCAAGGAGGATCGCTCAAAGATTGTGATCTGATTTGTGAATGATATGACATAGCCTTGGATAACCTCAAATGAAAATGATTTGAAATTGATATGATACATTGACAACTAAAGTGTGCCTATGGAGTATGACTTCGAATGGCTTTAAGGATAAGGCTAATTGGTATGTACTAGTTATGGAGCCACATAGTGGCATATGCATGATTTGGGCGATTTGAAATATCGTAAGGATGACTTATATGCCCCTACCATTGGATGACTTATATGCCCCTACCATTGGAGATATCTATTAGGACACTTTGTTAGCATTGATAATGCTAAATATACATATATATATATATATGTATATATGTATATATTGATCAGCTCTGTATATTTGATTATCTACACCCTTCATTGAGTATTAGATGACTCACCCCTCTGTTGTACCATGTACAAATAAGCAAAGCTACAAGACTACATGGTTAGATTCTCCTTTGATAAGTTCTTTTGGCATTCAGTAAGTTTCCTATTCAATAAGTCCACTCTGCTGAGTCCAAACTATGTTAGCTTTTGCTTATGGTATTGATTTACCAACCATGTATTCATTGGGATTTTTTAGGCACGATGTTGTTGTTTATAATTGTATAAAGGTTGTATAGTATGAACCCATTTGTTGGCCAACATATGGCTGATAACTCTATCGTATAGAGTTATTTTGACACATTTTGGGGGCTTAAGTAGCTAGATCTTTGAGATTTTAGGTTCGATTGTAGCATTTAGGTGTTTTCCTAGTTTAAGTTTGATTACATGTTGAGTAGTTAATTTAAGTTATTTGAGTTTAATTTTATGTTATTTTGTTTTAAATTACTTCAAGAGTAGTTATTGCTGGTTTCTTTTATTGCTTTTGTAGGAAATTTGATGAAAATCTATGCAAGAATGGTGATGGCTTCATTCGTATATGTTGTGGTTTTTTTATCATATCTCTATCTACAGAACTCCAAACAAAGTGATTCTTAGACCACTAGAACTCTAAAAGGAAGGGTTACAACTTTATGTTTACGACTTCACCCAGTTCTAATTGGATCATGGTCAAAATATTTGTCCAAGTCAGAGCACTATAGCAATATGCATGGACTAAACATGATGCGGTATTTGAAGCATATCAATCCAGAAGTCCAATTGACATGTTTCTTAAGCCATTGGAAAGTTAAGAGACAGGGCTAAAACTTTCATGTTTACGACTTTGCCCAGTTCGAACAAGAGTAAGGTGAAAATCACGTTTGAAGTTGATAAATAGATGTAGTTATGCACTTAAGGCAGCATGGCACGATCTCCACGGTGCTATAGAACCATGGTCGTGGCACTAAGAATCTTGGGAGCATCATACAAAAACCTAAGAACACAGTGCCACAGCACTGAAGAAGTAGCGTCACAACACTAACGAAGTCTATCTTGGCACCACGACACTAAGAAATCAAGGCCACGACGCTACCTCGAGTTTCCAAAAATAAAAATTTGACAAAATTTTGGAAATTAGGTTACTTTGAGCCTATTTAAGTGACCTTTTTCAAGTGTTTAAAGGAAGAGACAGTAAGCAATTATTCTGGAGATTTATGGAGCCAAGAGCAAAGCAAGAAAACAAGAGAATTTGAGAGAGAATTGAGATTGTAAAGCTCCAATAATTAGTTTCTTTCTATACTTTTGCATTTTTCTTATTTTTTTTTACTTGGATTCATGGCTAAATTTCTTTGGATTTTTTTTATTAGATTTTATGAGATAAACTATTTTTCTAGGATTGTTGTGGATTTCAACATGTAGTTTGAATATTAGTTTCTCTTTTATTTATTATGAATGGGTATCATTTTGCTTATTCAAATCTGTTTTTAATGCTTTTGATTGTTTGACCAATAATTAATTGATTTGTGAATCTAATTGAGACTCGATAGAGAGATTTTAGGTTAGACTAAGGTTTGAATAGTATATGTTCATGTCACTTAAGTGATCTAATTCGCGATTCAAGTAGACATACGCCAATTGCCAAAAATAGCCAATTAGAACACTGGCTCAATGAACCTTATTTAATTTATTCCTATAGATATATAATGACCCAATTAAGTTAGGTATTTGTGCAAGCATCTCGACGGAGACTTGTACATAGCTTTGAATTCTAGGTTAGTAAAACCACCCATGATTGTAAATAATAAGAGAAGATAGTATTAGATGAAGTGTTGAATGAACCCATAATCCTAGGTCTTTAGTCTATTTCATTCTCAATATATTTAATTTTTGTTGATTAATTTAGTGTTTATTTTAATTTCATTTTAATTAGTTTTTCTTCAATTTTTGGATTACTTAAATAAGATTAATTTGTTCTATAATTTTAATGCTTAGTGAAACTTTAGAAACAAATCCTTGAGGGAATGATAATCTGGACTTACTGTCTATAGTACTTGTTCGATACGTATACTTATGTATGCAAATTCTACAACAATGGCCTTATGAATATTTGAAATTATTAATGTAGGAACCATGTGCCAAGGGTAAACATTTAGGTATTTGAGTTTAAATATTATATGAATATATGAGTTTGGAAATCCTTGGCAATTTATGTATGATTTGAAATTTTGAGGCTTTGCTTGAGTCTCACGGGCTTTGCTTGCCAAGCTCGTGCGCCAGTCATGAAGCCCCAGGTTTCGTGGGCTTTGCCACATGAGAACTCAAAGAGGAAATGCAAGAGAAATATCCCCATCTTTTTTAGGTTTAATATGTGTTTTAATCTGTGAGGAGAATGTAACACCCCTAATTTTTTAGTGTAAACTACGTTAACTAAGACTGATTTATGAGATATATTGAGTCTAGAGGACTTTGATAATATGCTAAATATGCCAAGTGTATAGGAGTATGCTTATTGACACTTAGGCAAAATTTTCATGGAAGTGTGTGATAAATCCTACAGCTTGAGGCTTTAATTTGAATTTGGTGTTATATTTGAGGATATATGTACAAGAAATATGAGTTTTAATGATTATGTGAATTGTGATTTAAGTAGAAATGATTTGGGTTGTTAGACTTGGATTTTTGAAGTTTGAAAAGTTGAAAATCTACCTACAAGGGAAAATGCATCGATACATTCCCTAATATATCAATACATTCTTGGTTGGATGAATAATGTAAGGCATGTAGGGGATTTTCTATTGATACATTCAAGAATTTATCGACAAATTTGAATAAGGATGAACATTGATAACTCTATTATATATTATTTTGACACATTTTGGATGCTTAAGTAGCTAGATCTTTGAGATTTTAGGTTCGAATTGTAGTATTTTAGATGTTTTTCTAGTTTAAGTTTGATTACATGTTTAGTAGTTAATTTAAGTTATTTTAGTTAAATTTTATGTTATTGTTTTAAATTACTTTAAGAGTAGTTATTGCTGGTTTCTTTTATTACTTTTGTAGGAAATTTGATGAAAAACACTCATTTGATGAAAATCCGTGCAAGTATGGTGATGGCTTTATTCATATATATTGCGGTATTTTAATCATATCACTCTCTACAGAACTCCGAATTAAGTGATTCTTAAACCACTAGAATTCTAAAAGGATGGGTGACAACTTTTATGTTTAATCACTTTGCCCAGTTTTGATTGGATTATGGTCAAAATATTTGTCTATGTTGAAGCACCGCAGTAGTATGCATGGACTGAATATGATATGGTATTTGGAGCTTATCTTTCAATCCCAAAGTTCAATTGACGTTATTCTTGACCCATTGGAAAGTTAAGAGATAGGGATAAAACTTTCATGTCTATCACTTTGCTCATTTTAAAACAGATCAGGGTGAAAATCACATTCGAAGTTGATAGACTGCAGTAGTGCGGGAGAACAAGGCTACAGAGCTAGTGAAAAGGAAGCACACCACATTTCCCGAGATCTCAGCACTGTAGCACTAGGCGATTTTCCAAAAGTAAAAAAGTTGATGAGATTTTGGAAATTAGGTTACTTGGAGCCTATTTAAGAGACCTTTTTCAGAGATTTTAAGGGGGGCAGCAGCCAACTATTCTGGAGATTTGGAGCCAAGAACAAAGCAAGAAAACAAGAGAACTTGAGAGAGAATTGAGATTGCAAAGCTTCAACAATTAGTTTCTTTCTCTACTTTTATGCTTTCTTATTTTCTTTAACTTGGATTCATGGCTAAATTTCTTTGGATATTGTTTTTATTAGATATTATGAGCTAAATTATCTTTCTAGGATTGTGGTGGTTTTCAACATGTAGTTTGAATATTAGTTTCTCTTTTATTTATCATGAATGGATGTAGTTTTACTTATTCGAATTTATTCTTAATGCTTTTAATTGTCTGGCCAACAATTAACTGATTTGTGAATCTAATTGAGACTCGACAGAGAGATTTTAAATTAGACTAAGATTTGAATAGTGTATGTTCCCGTCACTTAGGTGATCTGATTTTCGATTTCGGTAGACATACGCCAATTGCCATACATAGCCATATTAAGACACTTGCTTAATGAACTTAATTTATTTGATTCGTATAGACATATAGTGAACTAATTAAGTTAGGTATTTGTACAAGCAACTCAACGAAGACTTGTCCATAGCTTTGGATTCTAGGTTAGTAAAACCACCCAAGAAAGATAAATAATAAGACAAGTTGGTATCAGATAAAGTGTTGAATGAACCCATAATCCTAGATTTTAATATATTGCCTTTCTCAAGTGAATTTTTAGTTTCTATTAATTAATTTAGTGGTTGATTTCATTTCGTTTTAATTAATTTTCTAAAATATCAAGTTGCTTGAATAAGATTAATTTGTCATAATTTTAGTACTTAATGAAGAATTGGGAGCAAATCCTTGTGGGATACGATTCTGGACTTACTGTCTATATTACTTGTTCGATACGTATACTTGCGTGTGTAAAATTGACATCAAACATCTATCGATACTTTTTCCAAATGTATCGATAGATCTGAAGCAAAAATCACCTAGGGGAAAATGTGTCGATAGATCTCCCTATGTATTAATACATTTAGGACAGTAAGCATTCTGCCTGATTTTTATCAATACATTTCTTAATGTATTGATAGATTTAGTCAAAATTCGTGCAAATGTATCGATGCATTCTCAAAAGTATCGATACATTCCCAAAAGTATCAATATATTCCCAAATGTATCAATACATCACTAGTATTGACAAAATTGAAAAAGGTTTCAGGCTGTCCGCCTATTTAAAAACAAAAGAACTCCCTCCTTCTCTTTCTAACCCAACGAAACCCTAAGGCCTCAAACAGATTTTTGAGCTTATTTGAGGTGATCTAGAGCTTACGAAATGCTTCTAGAGGTAAGGTTATGTCGTTTTACCTATTGATTTTTAATTTAATTGGTTAATGACCTAGGAATCAACTTTCTTCCAGCTTTGGTGAATTCCCCTCGATTTTGTTAGAACTTGGAGCTTAAATTTGTGCAATCTAGCTTCTAAGATATGGAGTTTTATTTAAAAGTTGGATATTTTCAAAAACTACGAAATAATTATTTTGTGATGTTTTGATGTGTTCTAAGTGGGAAATTGAGACTATTGATGCAATTGTGAGTTGAAGGATGGTTGGAGGCTAGAAGTGGAGTTTGGCTATGAAACGCCTCCAATTGTCATTGTGAGTGGGATTTACTTTGAATAAAATGCATGTGATGCATGACGCATGATAAATGAGCTACCATGGTACTATAATAGAAATTGTATCTATCGGATTGCCTAGAATAATGTGCCTAGGCTAGAAGAAATTATATATATATATGCATATATGTTATATGTGTTGTGCATGTGTGTGCCTTAGTGTAAGCCACATAGTGGCCTATGTTGTGTGAGCCCATACTAGGAAGTCTAGTGACTATGATGAACGTCTAGGAGTAGATTACTCAAGAGAAATTATTTTCAGAGAGTTTGAATATTTGATGCCTTAAAGACTAAGGGAGCTTAGAATTAGATCGAGTTTATAAGCGATTGATGCTCACCGAATATGATTAATGGTTTTATGTGGACATATGGTATTCCTAAAGGCATGATGGCCTTGTTTGTGAACTATAAGGCACAACTGCCTAAATATGTGAGGCTATTGAGCCATGATACGGGGTGTAAGTTGTTTACGTGTATGAGGCTTGGGAGCCATATTAATTACTAAATTATGACTTGTGAAGTATAAAGGCAGTGATGGCCCACAAGTTTGATAATGTTCTGTCCGATGGGTAAATTCTGGACGTTGATCTGATTTGAGGTTGAGTGGAGTCCAATCCCTATGACTATGTGTGTGCCTGCAAGGATGGTGGTAAGCAAGGACAATGGTGTCAGTCCCACCTGTGATTCCCGCTTACAGTGCTTTGATGCCACCTATTGAGACTACTTTAGGTGATGCCATCCGTTGGGAGATTAGTCCAGATGATGATTATGTATATGATGCCAACCGTCTAAGAATACTCCGAGTGATACCATCCATTGAGAGATTACTCCGAACAATGATTTGATTCTCTGCTCGTTGCTTCGACATATGCATGATTTGATGCTTCACCAACAACTTAGTTCCTGCATGTGATTTGACTTCTCCGGCTGGCCACCATGTGTGATTTGATTATGCCCAAGGGGGACCACTCAAAGATTATGATTCGAATTATGAACGATATGACATAGCCTTGAATAGGCTTAGATGAAAATGATTTGAAGCTGACACGGTAGTTTGGCAACTAGTGTGTGCCTATGGGTATTTACTATGATACAGCTTTGAGGATAAGTCTAGTGATATATATATAACAATATGGAAACTCCCTAAGGATGATTGATGTGCCCCTAACATAGGAGAAGTATGATTGAAAAGTGAATGATATTTGATGAAAAACTTCGAGGTAAGCAAATTATATTTTGAGCTTGATGTTGTGCTCGGCAACATTGGTGTGCCTATAGAGCCCAGTTGGGTGACAGCTTTAAAAAAGTGAGCTGTGGATTGATACATGTGTCTTGGAGGTATGAACATGAGTAACCATGGATGTGTATAATGCCGTTGAGATGCGATCATGAATAGGCATAGCATATGAGATGTACATGTGGGATGTTAGGATGATTCTTGCACCTCTAAATTGAAGATGTTTGATTATGATTATCTTATGGCTAGATATGTCTAAATATATATATATATATGCAAATTATTATGCTATGCTACTCTTTCCCCTCATTGAGTTTTAGATGACTCACCCCTTTGTTGTGCCATAAGCAAAGCTATGAGATTACATGGATGGCTTCGCCCTTGATAAATCCTTTTGGCATCCAATAGATTCCCTATCTAATGAGTCCACTCTATTGTGTCTGAACTATGTTAGCTTCCACTTGTGGTATTGGTTTCCCAACCATGTGTATTTGGGATTTGTGTAGGTGCAATGTGCCGTTTTATATTTGTGTAAGGGTTGTATGATACGAACCCACTACAATGGCCAATGTATAGCCCTGTGAGACATGTATTAAATATTGTGTACAAATTATGTGCCAAGGGCAACACTTATGTATTTGAATTTGAATATTAAATGAATATTTGTGTTATGAAGCCTTTGGCTATGTGTGTATGTTTTGGACAAATACTAAGGCTTGCTCGAGTCTCACGAGCTTCACCTGACAGGCTCATGCGTCGATCATGAACCCACGGGTTTAGGTTGTGACATCATGCATAAGTTGAAAGGGAGAATTTTTAAAGTCCTTATTCATTTCTTATACTCTTTTCACTTAAACTTAAATGTTTTCAAAACAAGGGCTTAGAGACTAATAGAGTTAAAGGGAGTTTTCAAGAAATTTCAAATGCAATATGCTCATGTTTTTGTCATATTAAAAAAGGGGAGATTGTTAGCCTTGAGTTATATTATGATTTGATTTGACAAAAGTTATCTAATATCTTGATTTTAATGTCAAGCATTTGAAATTGTCTCAATCATATTTTTCATCCCCTAAAGTCACACATTTGTTTGAAAAGCCATGCATGATTTGAAAACATCACAAAGGCTTTTAAACAATGAATCTTCAGCTAAGAAAATATAAAGCAAACATGCCTTGAATTAATATTTGATTACAAGAAAGATGCAAAGAAGAAATAGCTGAAGAAAGGCATCAAAAAAGTCAAGGAATCTTGAAGACACGAGGCAAGAGTTGACCTCAAAGAAGCTCAAGTCGATCCAAAGGTAGAATGGTTGAAGAACAAATGAAGAATTGTGAAACAAAAAAGACATAGTTGACCCTCTAAAAGGTATAGTCAACCCTAAGGCAGATTGCAAAGCACAATTCATCTTTTGGATAGCCATAGTTAACCCTAAGAAGGCTGTAGTTGACCTTGAGGTAGAACAATCAAGAAATTCAAAGATTTAAAGAACCATAGTCAAGCTTGAAGGCACCCTAGTCAACTATAGTTGAGCAAACTTCAAAATCACAAGCTTCTAAAAAAAGATCAAGTATTAGACTTCAAGAGTCAAGTATAAAGCCCTAATTTATGATTTTGGAATAATATAGTCGGTGCTAGGAGCATTATAGTTGACCCTCAAGCTTTAGCGTCAGCTAGATTTAATTCAAACTTGAGTCTAATGGCTCCAAACACCCTTGTGATTGTAAAAGGCAACCTTTAAGTCATTTTGAAGTAAAAGAAGACCAACATTTCATTTGAAAACCCTAAAGAGACTCTCAAGCTGATCTTTTTGCTCTAGCCTTCATCTTAGTCTTCTATCAAGAATTCAAAAGCCATAGAAGCTCACATCACTCACTTGAAAATCCTTGAGCTTAAATTCTTGAGATTATTTCTTCTCTTTGTACACAAAGCATAAACCTTTAGCACCCAGCCTTTGTAGAGGCATTCTTGCTATACTTTGTACTCATCGTGTAAAGGTTCCTACTTAACCTTGAAAAGCTATTTGTTGAGGGTTGTGTTTGCTCTTGTGAAAAGGCTTTGTTGAGGGTTTTGGTTGAACTCGTGAAAAACCAATGTAAGGGTCTTGGTTGATCTTGTGAAAAGTCGTTATGAGGGTTTAATGCTTCATCCCATAAAAAACACATTTCCTTAAGTGGATTTGAAATTCCTTGGTTTCCAAAGGAATGGATGTAGGCACTAGAGAAAGCCGAACCACTATAAAATCTTTGTGTCTTGACTTTAATTTTCCACATTGTGATTTATTGCATGCATTTACCTTAGAAAAATATTTTATTTTGTTTTGACACAAAAAGAATTTTAGGTTGCCAACAATTTTGATTTTTACACTTATTTTAAAAAGATTTTTCTTAGAAACCAATTCACCCCCTCTTGGTATATATTGCTTTAAGCTTATACTACTAACAGTTTGCTTTATTGAAAAGATTTTTAGAAATCCAATTCACCCCCTTCCTCTTAGATTACTCTTCATTAAATTTTAGCTAACAATTTTACCGATAACAAATCTGATTGGCTTGCAAGGCTTACATCTACACTATCACATTAAAAGTGACTATGTGTGAGAAATTAAAATAGAAAATTAAATTAGATTTAATTGCAATGAAGTTTGGAATTCCAAAGACTTAATTGGAAGGGTTCAATTCAATTTAGGCAATTATATAAATAGCATAAAACTTATGCAAATCCTACTAAGGTTAAGATTAGTGTAATTGCTTATAAATAAGAGTCTTTGGGCCACATTGCACACAAAAACACTTAGCACATTTTTTAGAACTGTAGATGCCCAACTTTGGATAACCATTATTTCTTTAAATATTGTCTTATAGTATGAGAACAGCGTGGAACAACCATGTCACATAAGAAAGTGACAGTAACTCAAAATGAGTGGTAAGGTTCTCTGAGTTATCTTCACATTTGGGATGTTCTAGATAGTTTGGCTTGGTGGCTCAAATGTGGAGATAGTTAAGAAAACTTCTGTTAACCTTTCTTTGTAGTGCACATGCTTTATCCATTCCTTCTTTCTTAAGAGTACACGTGATGCATTATCAAGTGTCACTATTCCATTACCTAAAACTTACACCCTCTACCTAACTACGTGCTCATTCTCTTAACATCCAATAAGTTGTTTTTTAACGTGTTTTTTTTATAAGATGTTATTCTCATAGTGAACGTGTTCTTCCTATAACAAGCACATTCATCAATCATTAAATGTGTTCTCCTAAAAGTACTTTCCTTCTACCAACTACCACTTCTATTTAGTATAAATATGGGAATTTGGAAAGTTGGGAGGTAATGAGAAAACAATAAAAAAACTTAGCAAAGATTACCTTCAAAACTCTCTCAAAGCTCTACCAAATATTCTCTCTACTTAGCCTTCTCCATCCACCATGCTCTGTCGCTTTCTCTACCTTTTCTTATTCTTTACTTCCTGCCACTAAAGCATTTATGCTTCAAGGACTACTCCAATCTTCCTCTCTGTCTCCTCTAATGCATTCTGTTTTACTTAATGCAACATGTCCTCTCTCCCTACCAAAAAAGCCCTTAACATTTTGGTAACTCCGTTAAGGAAAAGTGATTGCATTAAGTAAAAACGTTACCGAAAAATTTCTTTGTTAGAAGATATGGAGAGTTCTCCCAACAACCAAGAACCATTTGTCCCTACCTACGTCCATGAGCTCATGAAAATGTTCCAAGCCTCCCAAGAAAAAATTCAAATGCTGAAGGATAACAAAAATGGAATGATGAAGACCATCATCCAGTTTGCATCTTCAACTGCCACAACCCCTCAATCCCACACTTGTCACCCCATAATGGTGAAAATGCCACTAACATAGTCAACAACACAAACGAAAATGGCAGAAAAGGAAAAACCACGACTAACCCACTCATCTATACCACCAATCCCTTTTTCGTTAACAATCCTATCACCACAACTCCTTCAACCTTTGCTCAAAGCTTTGTCATAAAGGAAGACCTTGAAAAGTTGCTCGACCAAAAGAACAAGAGTCTCAACTTTTCATAGTTTAATATTACGTTACCCTATCCCACCAACGTTGCTACCAAGTCATATCACAAGGATTACACTAGCTCAAAATTCAAGCAATTCAATGGCAAAACTGGTAACACTTGAGAACATGTTTTGAAGTTTGTGGAAACCCTCAGAGTAGTGTGAAATCCCACCTTGATGTATGATGTTAAGTTAAAAAATCCTTGGGTGTGCATGCATGTATCATATTTTGAATGTTTAAACTAAGTGTTAAACTAGGAAAAGTTCATGTTTAGAGGCACTAAAATGATTTGCAAAGTTTTGTGGAAAAAAAAGTCTAATGGGACACATTTCTAAGTTTTGTTTTGTTTACTAAAGTCTATCTATTAATAGATGTTCTTCATCTATCATAAATAAACCTAGAAAAGTTTTTAATAGCAGATTTAAGAACATCTATTAATAAATGTTTATCATCTATTTATACATAGCAACATGAAAGCATTTTAAAAAAGCCCTAAAGGCTATTTATCAATAAATGTGCCCCATCTATTGATAGATGACATTATTTTCAAAAACATAAAAAGGATAAAATGGTATCTTCACACCCTAAACTGTAAATAGGTCACTTATTCCAAGGGTTGGAGTTTTGTTATTGTTTTGCAACGTATTCTCTCAACCTTAAACCCTCTCAAACCGATTTTCAAGACAAATCACTATTTTTAAGATTCTTTTTCTTTTTGAAAGGCAAATTTATTGATGAAGTCTCTTAAAGAGACATAACAAGCTATATAGCTTTCAAAAGAAGCAAAAGAATCCTCACATACGATGATTAGCAAGCATCAGAAGTAGTCTGATATGCGAACTAGGAAAGTGCAACATTAGTGCATTTTAGAGTTGTCCTACATGAAAAAAGAAGTCTAATTGATAAATTCTATAAATAACAAACCCCTGCTAAGCTTTAGAGGTGAGATCCCTTCTTGGTGGCTCAAAAAAGGTATTGAAGTTGTTAACTCTCAAGACCCTAACTTTAGCAAGATCGTCAGCTATTAACTGATATGATTAAAGGTGACTCTTCTGATGGATTTTGAGAAAGTTTCAATGGCATTAGAGATTAGTTTCATACGCCAAGGAACTTTGCTATGGTCTTTCATCCAGAGAATGACATTAGAGGAATCACTTTCAACTTTCAAGTTGTTGGTCCCACTTAAATGTGCTAGAGGGAGTGTGAATAGCACTTTTTGGCTCTTGACAAGATGAGGAACTAATTTAAAAAGCAAAGAAAATAAAAACATAATAGACAGTGCACAGGAATTTAGAGTGGTTCGGTCCAATACCTACATCCACTACCTTGATTATCCAACCAAGGATTTTCCAAACTAATCCACTATGAACCGGTGAAATTCACAAGCTTTCACTAAGCTTTACAATGGCTTTTACCAGGCTTAACCAAAACCTTTCACAATAGTTTTTTTTTACCGGGATCAACTAAAACCCAACACCTAACTTTTCAAGGCTAAGCTAGAACCTAAATCCAATCAAGCAATCCTAGCTTGAATCAATCCCTTAGAGTGACTCGCTCACTCTAAGAATACAAGAAGAGAAGTAAAAATGAGTGTACCTATTATCACACGGTTGATCTAAGTGGTACAAGTGAAGTGCAGATCACAATTACAAGGATAGGAGTTGAGTGCAGTAAATGAGCAGTAAGTGTTTTTTGGTTTTTCAGCTCTTTTTATGTTCTTGGAAGCCTTCAATTACATTTTTAGCCGTTGGAACCCTCTTTTATACTTGGAAAATTAGCTCTGAATTGTGTTAGATAGTTTTTGATCGTTGGAAACAGTTTTGTTGCAGATCTGGCTGTTAATTTGTCTTTTAGTGCACAATTCAAATTTTCTAGCAAAATACTCTTAGTCGACTAAGTCGTCTCTGTCTTCTGATCCTAGTTTCTAGCAGTGTGCACTTAGTCGACTAACTTATTTCTTGGTTGACTAAGTTGGTTCTGTTTCTCAATACTCTTCAGCCCGCCAACTTCTAATTTGAATCTTAAATGACTAACTCTTCATTAATCGACTAAGGGGCTTCTGTTTTGTTGATCAATTGTGGCTTCCTTATTCTTATGCTCTTTGATATGTGCATTTGAATGATTGATTAATTATTTGCATACAATTTTTGTCCTGCACACTCAAGTAGAAATATTAGACACAAATGAATGGGAATGTTTTATTATCATCAAAAACTAATGGAGCCAACAATCTTCCCCCTTTTTGATAATGACAAAACATTCCTTGATTAACAGCACAATGTCCTTTTATTCTTTTCAGTTCTACATAAAATGGTAGTTTTCCTCCCCCTAAGTGTGCTCTCCCTTTTAGTGTGTGCATAGTTTTATTATTCATCTCAACATGTTTTTATTCTTGTCATACAGAAATGACATGTAAAGGTTCAAATTTTTGACAGAATGTATTTATACAGGTTTATGAAATAATAAGCAATAAGTGACAGGATGACAGAACATTATTACTATTTCACTTTGTTGTCTGTCATATTGTTTCCAAACTTAATTCATTCCAAAGCTAAATGTCATAAATTATCCAGTCAAAAATATTTGCATTCATATTTATTTTCATCCAAATCTTACTCACAATATCATATCAACAATTAATTGTCAGCATAACAACTCAATATCAGCATCCAATCTTTAAACAGCAATAGAAACTTAATAACAGCTTTAGATATTCAGTCATCAGCTTATCAGCAATTGCATTCATTCAAAATCTAACCAAAATATCATAAGAATAAGTTTTCAACACATTTTCAGCATCAGTTATTCACAACAGAAGTTTTCAACACATCACAGAACAAAATCAATAAATAGTGTCTCAGCACAATGATCGGTATCCAATTTTCAATAAACTACCATAGACAACCTAGTCAGATTTAACATCCTAAATTTCACCTAGATTCCTGGTACCTCTACCCTAAATTTTTTTTAATTTATTTTCCCTTTCCTCTTAGCTTTCCACTTCTCCCCATTTCTGTCATCATCAAAACTCATGGATGTTTAATCATCTTCTGAAGAGGATGAAGGAGAGGATTCATCATCAGTGAAATATTTGACATTGGGGGTTCAGGAGAAGGTTCTGGTGGTGATTTTTGTGGTGGAGGTTCAGGTGAAGATTTGTCAGAAACTTCCAAAGGTTCTTGAGGAGAAGAGATAATTGCTGGTTTAGACTTTTTAGCAATTTTGGAGGATTTTCTTCTTTTAAGGAATTTTGTCTTGCTTGCCATTCTCTTGATGCCTTTACCAAGTGGTTTTGGTTTAGTCTGTGGGGTTGCAGTAGTGGCTTTTTCTTTTCCTTTCCTAGATTACACTTTTGTAGTATGAGCTGGTGCAGATGTGGCTTGCTGTGTTTTTGCTTTAGCTGCTTCTTTCTCAACTTGCTCCTCATGAACCATTTGATGAAAAAGACCCATGATTGAAACCTTTTTAGAATGTGGAGGAAATGGTTGAGATTCTGGTTATGGATCTTGAATAGGTGGAGAGGTGCCATCAAGAGATCCAAGAACTTTAGTTCCTTTATCTGATCCTTGTTCTTTTTCAAGCTCAGCTTCAAGGTCAATCATTAGTTCAACATCTTTATCTTGAGGAGCAAGGCCTCCAAACCTCTCAACTAGGAAGGTAGAGCCTTCAGCAGCCTCCCTTGCTGGTACTGGGCTTGGAGTTGCTAAAGTGTCTTCAGCTGCAGGCTCAGTAATGGATTTCCCTTTTTCCTTTATCATATTTTCAATCTCTGGAAGTCTTTCTTCCATTTTCACAATTTTTGAAGATTGGTCTGTAAGCTTCCCATCCATTCTCATCAACAAATTGAAGATCATTTCACTAGAAAATGTTGAGGATGCTGCCTCTGACTGTGCTGGTATTGCAGAGACCTTGGGTGATTTAACAAAAGTTTCTCCATCTAACTTGTAGCCCATCTTTGGCAGACTACCTAAGTAAATAGCCTGGTCTCTACTCTTTACTAGATCCATTCCATATCTTTTAATCCAAAATCCTTTCTTCTGCACTAGAGAAGTGATGACATTCCCATATGGCAGATTTATCTTGTCTCCTGTACAAGCTTTTCTCATCCTTTCAACCATAAATTGACCTAGATTCAGGGGAGTAACATTAAATGCATGCTCCATTAGCCACAAGTCCTGAAGGCTAATGTAGCTAAAACTGCCACTTCTGCCATGAATGTTTGCTGCTATAAAGTAATGCAAAATCCTAATTTGAGGACTAGTAATCAGTCCGGCATTACTTTTTGAGGATTATTTTTCTTTCCTCCCTGTAATTATTTCCCACAAGGAGGATGGGTCATAATTTTCAACAAATTCAAACTCTCCTTCCTCACATTCGACTTTAAGTAAATTTCCTAGATCAACAGCAGTTACAGTAAACTTCTTTCCATTTAAAAACACATTCAGGCCATCATCAAGATAATCATCAGAATCTTCAAGTTCCTCCTTTCCTAACACAATACTTGTATAAAACTCTTTAACCAAACTGGCACTGTAGGATCGATTCTTAAAGGTACTATACTGCTTCAATTTTAATTCCTCAAAATAATCAGATAAACTTGTCTGAAGTTCTAGGGTTTCATTGAAACTATTCCAGTCAATGTATTTTCCACAAGTAATGGGGCATTCTCTAATTTCTTGTATCTATCTTCATGTACTTTGTTCTTAAACTTAGAAGATGAGGTGTTACCTTTCTTAGATGATTTTCCCTTCTTTTTTTTCTTCTCTGTTTTCTGTTCCTTTTCCTTCTGTGATTTTCCAGATTTTTCACTCATCGATGTAAACCCAATTTTCTGTTTCTCTTTTTGTATTTTTGCTTGCATGCCTTCTTCCAGTGGCCGTTTTCTTTTCTTCTTCTCAGAAATCTCTTTGGTCAAAGAGGTTTTTTCCATTTTGGATTTGAAAGAATTCTGATTGAGGGTTTTGAGCTACAACTTCTGCATATTAATCATCCCTAAATTCCTTCTAATCTCACAAAATCAATCTTCATTTAGAGGTTTGGTAAAGATGTCAGGTAATTGATGCAAAGTATTCACAAACTCAATTTTAATATCACCCTTCACTACATGGTCTCTAACAAAATGGTGTCTGATCTCAATATGCTTAGTCCTAGAATGCTGCACAGGATTTTTTAAAATGTTGATTGCACTTGTATTATCATAATAAATCAGTATGTTATTCATTGACATTCCATAATTTTTTAGTTGTTGTTTTAATCCACAAGATTTGAGCACAACAGCTACCTAGAGATACATATTATGCTTTAGTTGTAGACATAGCTACTGAATTCTGTTTTTTGCTTGACCATGATACAAGCATACTACTTAGAAATTGGTAGGTTCCACTGGTGCTCTTTCTATCTATTTTGCTACCAGCAAAATTAGCATCCGAATATCCAACTAAGCTAAAGGATGATTCTCTAGGGTACCATATGCCTAAAGTTTGTGTGTCTATGAGGTATCTAAAAATTCTTTTAACAGCAGTCATGTGTGAATCTTTGGGTTGAGATTGAAAACGAGCTCACAAACACACATTGAATTGTATATCAGGCCTGCTGGTTGTTAAATAAAGAAGTGATCCGATCATACCTCTATAGAGTTTTTGATCAACATCCTTTTCTTTTTCATCAAACTCAAGTCTGGTGGATGGACTCATTGGTGTACAAATTGAGTTCAGCTTTAGCATATCAAACCTTTTGAGCATGTCTTGAGTGTATCTTTCTAGGTTGATGAAGATTCCTTTCTCACTTTGTTTGATTTGAAGCCCAAGAAAATACTTCAGCTCACCCATCATGTTCATCTCAAATTCACTCTGCATTTCTTTAGCAAAGTTCTTGCATAAAGCCTTATTAGTTACACCGAACACAATGTCATCCACATAAATTTGAACAACAATTAAATCATTTAAGTATCATTTGATAAACAATATTGTGTTAATACTACCTCTAACATAACATTTTTCAACTAGAAATTTTGAAAGCCTCTCATACCAAGCTCTAGGAGCTTGTTTCAATCCATACAAGGCTTTATGAAGTTTGAAAACATGATCTAGTTTTTAAAAGTCCTCAAAACCTAGTGGTTGTTCAACATATACTTCCTCTTGAATGAATCCATTTAAGAATGCACTTTTTACATCCATTTGAAATAATTTAAAATTCATAAAACATGCAAAAGCAAGCAACAATCTTATAGCTTCTATCCTAACAACCGGTGCAAAGGTTTCATTATAGTCTATTCCTTCTTCTTGGTTATATCCTTGGGCTACCAACCTAGCTTTATTTCTAACTACATTCCCTTACTCATCTACCTTATTTCTAAACACTTATTTTGTTCCAATATTAGGGTGGTTTATAGGCCTAGAGACTAATGACCATACATGGTTTCTTTTGAATTGATCAAGTTCCTCTTGCATGGCCAATATCCAGCTTTTCTCTTTTTCTGCTTCATCAAATGTTTTAAGCTCAATTTGAGATATGAAAGCTGAAAACTCACAAGTCTCTCTTGTTGCTCTCCTAGTTTTAACACCTTGTGAAATATCACCTATGATTAGTTCTTGTGGGTGGTCTTTTGCATATCTCCAACTCCTTGTAAGGTCATTATGCTGATTTTTAGTTCTTTGCAGGGTTTCTATGGGTGGAGGTTATGTTTCTCTACCTAGAGTATTTTCTTCACTATTTATCTTATCATCTAAACTCATCTCTTCCACTTGTCTTTCAAGAACATCCGTATCATTTTCATCATCAAAAATTTCCTTTTGCAAGGTATTGGATTCATCAAAAACTACATGGATGGATTCTTCAATCATTAAAGATCTTTTGTTGAAGACTCTATAAGCTTTTGAGTTTAATGCATATCCTAAAAATATAGCTTCATCACTCTTTGCATCAAACTTTCCTAAAGGCTGTTTACCATTGTTCAATACAAAACACTTATAGCCAAAGCTCCTAAGGTGAGAAATATTTGGTTTCCTACCTTTATAAAGTTCATATGGAGTCTTTGATATCATGGCTCTTATAGATACTCTATTAAGAATATAAGCTATTGTATTAACAGCTTCTGCCCAAAAGTATTTAGGTAGATTATTCTCACATAGCATAGTTCGAGCCATTTCTTTCAATGTTCAATTTTTCCTCTCTACAACTCCATCTTGCTGGGATGTTCTAGGTGCAAAAAAGTTATGATCCAGCCCCTTTTCATTACAAAAATTCTCAAATTCATCTCCTTCAAACTCACCTCCATGATCACTCCTAATACTAACTATAGCTAGTCCTTTTTCATTTTCAACCTTCCTACAATGACTTATGAATGCTGGTAGAGCATCATTCTTATGAGCAAGGAAGTAAACCCAAGTATACCTAGAGTAGTCATCAACTATTACAAAGCCATAAGATTTTCCTCCTAGACTAGTTGTACTTATTAGGCCAAATAGATCAATGTGTAGCAATTCAAGAGGTCTAGATGTGAAAATAATTTTCTTGGTTTTAAAAGATGTTATAACTTGTTTTCCTAGTTGGCAAGCATCACATATCTTATTATTTTCAAATTTAAGATCCGACAGTCCAACAACTAAATTTTTCCTAATCAACTTTGACATGGTATGCATGCTCACATGTCCTAATCTCCTATGCCATAACCAACTATCATTTTCAGCATTTGCCACAAGACAAATTTCACAATCCATTTCAAGATCTTCAAGAAATACAACATACATATTCTTTAATCTTCTTCTTATAAATGAGACTTTATTAGTGCTTATGTCTATCACTTCACATTTGGTTGAGTCAAAACATACTTTAAATCCTTTATCACACAATTGACTAATGCTCAATAAATTATGTTTCAAGCCTTTAACCAATAACACATGACTGATTTGAGTTTGGGAGTTCTTACCAACCGTTCCTATACCATAAATTATACCTTTTGAATCATCACCAAAGGATACAATTCCTCCCTTTCTTTTGTCCAGCTTAGCAAATAGCATTTCATCTCCTGTCATGCGCCTTGAACAGCCACTATCCAAATACCAAAGGCTGTTTCTTCTTGAGTTGAGCTCTTGAACATGTATCTTTGGAGTGCAGCTTAACCTACAAAACAAATATTCAGTTTTTCTTTATAGGTACCCATACCTTGATGGGTCCTTGATTGTTAGCAGCAACATAAGATCCTTTTGAAACCCATATTTTTCTTATTTTCTGCACATTTCTTTCTCTATTACAATCATAGGATAAATGCCCAATTTTATCGCAAATATAACACCTAAATGATGCATTAGTTGAATTTTTCTTGTAGTATGCATTTTTTTTTTTAGTTTCACATTTCAAACTTTTGAGTGCAGCATTTTCTTCACTAATCTTTTGTAAGGCTTCTATTTTCCTTTCCAATTCTAATTTTAGAGTTTCAAAATCTGTTTTTGAATGTTCTAATTCAATTTGCAGAAAGTTTCTTTGTTCAAAAATAGAATTAAAGTCAAGTTTAATCTTTTTTAAATTTGATTCTAGAGATGCAGACTTTTTCTTTAAGGTCTTGTATTTCAAAACAAGTTTCTCCAATTCATCATATAAACATTCATATTCATCCTGAAGCTCAGCAATAGAAATATTGTAGAGGGATGAGGATACCTCAGATTCATCATCCTTTGCCATCAAACACAGGTTTGCTATTTATTCAGCTTTTTCCTCCTCAGCTTTATAACTTGAAGTATCACTGTCTGACCAAGTTGCTGCCACCATTGCCTTCTTTGATTTCTTGTTTCTCTTTGGAGTTTCTTCTTTCAGTAAAGGGCATTCAAACTTGAAATGTCCAAGCTTCTTGCATTCGAAGCATGTAAGCTCTTCCTTTTTGTTGGAGTTGTTTTTGTTTCTGGTTCTCCATGAATTACCTTGATCTTTTCTAAACCCTCTTCTAGCTAGTCTCTGGTTTCTTTTGCCCATCAGCTTTTTGAATCTTCTAGGACCCAGTGCTAGTTCGTCATCATCATCACAGGATAGCTCATCTAGTTCTTCTTCAAGAATGCTGGCTTTTAGTGCAATGCTCTTTTTCTTTTCTTTTGCTTCCCTTCCATCTTTTTCTTCCTCTTCCTTGAGTTCTAGCTCATAAGTAAGGAGAGAATCACAAATCTCATCTAGAGTAACAACATTTAGGTCCTTGGCTTCTCAGATTGCAGTCACTTTAGGCTTCCAATTTTTTGGTAAGCTTCTAAGAAGTCTTTTAATAATCTCATGCTCGGGTATTGGTTTGCCTAGCTGACTAAGTTTGTTTGTGATGTTTGTTAATCTATCTAACATGCTGGTGATATCTTCACTAGGCTCTATCTTAAACATTTCATAATTATGGGTCAAGAGGGCTATCTTGAACTCCTTGACTTGAGAAGTTCCTTCATGGATAATCTTAAGCTTATCCCACACTTGTTTAGCTATTGTACAACTTGATACTTTGTTGAATTTAGTGGGAGTCAAGGTACAATGCAATGTATTGATTGCTTTAAAATTGGTTTGGACCTTTTTAGTTTCAGCCTCGGTCCATTCAGACCTTGGCTTAGGTATCATCTCATTGGTCACTACATTTAAGGTTGAAGGAATGAAGGGTCCATTAGTTATGACGTCCCACATTTCATAATCAATTGCTCTAATATATATTGATATCCTAATGCTCCAATAAGGATAGTTAGAGCCATTAAACAAAGGTGCTCTGTTTGTTGATTGTCCCTCAGTAACTATGGATTTTTGGAGAGCCATTTGGATCTTCCCAATGGTGTTAAACCTTAATAACAGAGGTTAGGCTCTAATACCACTTGTTGGTCCCAATTAAATGTGCTAGAGGGGGGTGAATAGCACTTTTTAGCTCTTGACAAGATGAGGAACTAATTTAAAAAGCAAAGAAAATAAAAATAGAGTAGACAATGCACAGGAATTTAGAGTGGTTCAGTCCAAGACCTACATCCACTACCTTGATTATCCAACCAAGGATTTTCCAAACTAATCCACTATAAACCGGTGAAATTCACAAGCTTTCACCAAGCTTTACAATAGCTTTTACTAGGCTTAACCAAAACCTTTCACAATAGTTTTTTTTTTACTGGGATCAACTAAAACCCAACACCTAACTTTTCAAGGCTAAGTTAGAACCTAAATCCAATCAAGCAATCCTAACTTGAATCAATCCCTTAGAGTGACTCGCTCACTCTAAGAATACAAGAAGAGAAGTAATAAGGAGTGTACCTATGATCACACGGTTGATATAAGTGGTACAAGTGAAGTGCAGATCACAATTACAAGGATAAGAGTTGAGTGCAGTAAATGGGCAATAAGTGTTTTCTGGTTTTTCAGCTCTTTTTGTGTTCTTGGAAGCCTTCAATTACATTTCTAGCCATTGGAACCCTCTTTTATACTTGGAAAATCAACTCTAAAGTGTGCTAGATAGTTTCCAACCATTGGAAACAGTTTTGTTATAGTTTTGGCTATTAATCTATCTTTTAGTTCACAATTCAAATTTTTTGGCAGAATGCTCTTAGTCGACTAACTGATATCTTAGCCGACTAAGTCATCTTTGTCTTCTGATACCAGTTTCTGGCAGTGTGCACTTAGTCGACTAACTTATTTCTTGGTCGACTAAGTTGGTTCTGGTTCTCAATACTCTTCAGCCCACCAACTTTTGATTTGAATCTTAGTTGACTAACTCTTCATTAATCGACTAATGGGCTTCTGTTTTGTTGATCAATTGTGACTTCTTTATTCTTATACTCTTTGATATGTGCATTTGAATGATTGATTAATTATTTGCATACAATTTTTGTCTTGCACACTCAAGTAGAAATATTAGACACAAATGAATGGGAATGTTTTATTATCATCAAAAACTAATGGAGCCAACACAAGTTAGAGTTAAAGGCCCATAAAGAGGCAAGGAAAAATTTCAAACCTTGGTGAATGGCTTGGAATTGAGCAAAGTTTGAATCTTTTATGCCTATGTCGTGGGAGAAGGTACCTTTTACAACGCCTTGGTGATTCCCTAAGGACTCCACTGATACTAGTTGGCCTGTGTTTACCTTTGGCTATTCCATCGGTATCCAACTTAAGTGTGCCATAAAGTGGTGGTGTCCAAATAGAGCACACTTTCAGCCTACTCTTTTTTCCCTTGACAATGGAGGTGATGGGATATGTAAGGCACATATTAGATGAAAGATGCCCCAACTACCAATTACTTTTGCACCAAAGCATGTGGCATAAGAATATAATATCAGCAATCTAGTACAAGTTAAAGGTCTTGTTCCTGAATATAATTTCATTTCAGCAAAGCCATAAAGATCAAAGGGAGGCAAAAAATAACATTCTCCAGGGAACTCTCATTTGGGTTGGGAGACGTATATACATCTAAGCCTTCAAGAAGGACACAAAACCTAGAGAGACCCAACAAATGCTCTGTTTCCTACAACAAAAGGACCAAACTTCCCAAGCCATAAAATAATTAAAAAGTAAGTGAGAAAGGGTTTCTAGGTGAGCTTTGCAAAATGAACAAGAGGCTTCCTCTCTACTGATGATTCCTCTATCATGGAATGAAGCTTTAACTGCTAGTTTTCCAAGGAGAACTTGCAAATAGAAGGTTTTAATTTTAGAAGGGGCAAGACCAGTCCAAAGGTAACTCCAAGGCTCAACGACAGCATTAAGAGAATTTGACAGGAATTATAAAATGAAGAAGATAAGTATTGACCATTAGTGGAGTTCTTCCAAATGACCTTATCCATATCAGTGGAATGAGGTTGGATACCTTTAATAAAACTCATAAAGTTGGTCCACTAATTTGTTTCCCAACTCAGCGGTTGCCTACACAGCTTAATGTCACAACACGATTTATAATTTATCCATTGTCCCAAGCTTGCAATGATGGCTTTCTTACCAACTTCAAGTGTGTGAATTCTGGGAAAAAGAACTACAAAGGTGGAGTTTTCAAGCTAATCATCATTCCAGAAAGAAATAGTAACACCATTGCCTAAAGAATGCCCAAATCTAGAAATAACAAAGTTGTGATAATTGTTCCCATGAAGGAGAGGCTTTGAAATTTGTTGCCAAAGAGTAGATGGGTTGGAGACCTTCCCTGATGGTATCACTAAGCTCTAGTTCAATTTATTTTTAGCAGCCACCACAATGCACCATAAGCTATCTGGTTCATTGGCATATCGCCATAGCCACTTGTTCAAAAGGGCTCAATTTTTCAATTCAAGGTCCTAGATGCCAAGTCCTCCATGAGCTTTGGATTTACAAATAATAGACTAGTTACCAGTTAATAAAGTGAATTTTTTTCTTATCACCATTTCCAACCTAAAGAAAGTTATGTTGGATGCTCTCGAGTTCTTTTTAACTATTGAAAGAAGCTGGAGGATTGAGAGATAATAGAGAGGGAGACTAAAGAGAATGAAATTAATAAAGGTAAGCCTACCACCCATTGAGAAGTACTGACCTTTCCAAGCAACAAAATTAGCATTAAATTTTTCAACGATGGGCTGTCAAGTGCTCATAGATCATGGGTTACCTCTAAGAGGGAGTTCAAGGTAGTTGGAGGGAAGTTTATCCACCTTGCAGCTTATTAGACTTGCATAAGATTGAAGAAATCAAGGTTGACTCTAATTCCCAAGAGACTACTCTTTGCAACATTAATTTTAAGGTCAAATATAGCTTGAAAAATTCTAATGATCATAGCAATGTTTTGAAGCTTATCGAGTTTAGGGCCACAGAATAAAAGTTTGTCATCCTATTTTTAAGATTTGAAAGCTTGGTTTTGATTTCTCATAGCAAAGGTGACATTTTTCCACTTTGAAATCTTTAATCTTGGATTTCCAACTCATAAAGTATTATTTATAGTTCCAAATTTATTGTTTACTCCAAACTAAAGGATTTGAGAGGTTTTCCTCCTTGTCTAAAGCTCACCTAAGGTAAAGATGATGAGTTTATGAATTTCTAGTATATGGGTATTTGTATAACATAGAACTTAGTCTAGAAAACTATTCTTGGAGGAAACCGAATAACTTGAAAAGAGCTTAAGATGACTACTATGTGATTCGTAGTTGAATGTTAATTATTGTGATTATTGCATGTTTAGGAACAGGTGGAACCCTAAGGAATTTGCTAAAGTAGAGTTGGGTTTATTAGTAGAAGTCGACTTTTCGAAGGTGAGTGAGTGCACCTTTTTAAGTATGTTATACGATAAAGTTAGCATCATTTATCGATTGGTGTTCATTGCATAATTTGAATGCTATGATGAAATTGATAAATTTGATTGGTTGTGCCCAAATGATTTTGACAAGGTTTTCAAATCTATTGTGTAAGTAAATGTCTCTATTACATATTAATTTTCAACAAAGGGGACAAGCCCTTTTAAATGATTGTGTTCAAAAGTTCCATGATTACTCCAGTCTAAAGGCTAGTGTGGGCAACAAGACATCTCTGTAGAAAGTGAATGTGGATGATATGATGCCCATAAAATGTGAGAAATGTGAATATGGATGAGTAGGTCTCCATTATTTAAAGATTAATGTGAATGTCATGCTTTGCTATTTGATGCTTGACCTTGACAGATCTTTTATGAATATTTAATTGTGTGATATGTTGATTAAAGCCCGATGTGGGGATAAGAATACCATAAGGTCAAGTTTGGTAAACGTACGATCTGCTTCCCTTGTAAAAGTCCAATGCAGGGGTAAGAATACCATAGTGTCAAGGTTGGTGAACATGCCATCATTTTCCCTTATGAATCCTGGTGTAGGGGAAGAATACCATAGGGTCAAGTTAGGCGAATGTACCACTTTTTCCCTCCTTAAGCCTGGTGTAAGGGTAAGAATATGTGACACCCAGTACCCTCGTATAGAAATCAGTATGACCTTATCAATGAGACAAAGGGTCAATGGATGCTGATTTAAGTGCCAAATGATGGAGACGGGTGAAAAGAGTATTTTAAGATAAAATATTTTACACGCGAAGAAATAATAATATTTTTATCAAGAAAAAATTTGCAAGATAAAGGTGATTTGGATGTGAATCAGGGCAAAGTAAGATGTTTTGGAGCCCTAGAAGGCTAGTGGAAAATTTTAGAATAAAATAATATTAAAATATTAATATTTTATTCAATATCGAAATTTTTCATGAAGGAGAAATATATGGTCAACCTAAGTGGGGGAGAAGAAGAATGAGGAAATTTCGGAGAAAAATAATGTTAATGGGGCCCGCATGTCTTTATTAAATAAAGATAATGCGGGTAAATAAATATTTAAATATTATGGAGATACTGCGTTGAAGTGTAAAATTTATATTTTTCTTGCACACATGTAAAGGAAGATAAATAGAAGAAAATTAAAATTAAAAGATTGTGGGAGGATGCAATTAAAAATGGTGAAAACCTTAGAGGGCAAAATGGTAATTTTGCCATTAGTTTAGTCAAAGCTTCCTTTAGAAGCTTTGACTCTTATCTTCTTCTTCCATGACTGTTCTTATCCTCCCAAAAAGGTATCTTCTTCTTCTTTCATGCTTCCAACGCCATTTTCATGGTGGAGTGAAAAATTAAATTTTTCTCCATTTTCTTTTCCTTATTTTCTTTTTGTCCTTTTCTTTTCTTGCTCTTTCCATCTCTTAACTTGTTGGACATCAAACTTGCTATCACGACCCAAATTTCGAGCCATGATCGGTGTATGGGCTCAATGGACATAGCCCACTAAGCCCAAGTAAGCCTATCTATATGACCTATTTATCATTCCATCAAAAGTTGCTAAAGTTATATTTCATAATTCCAATTCAAAATAATGCTAACCATTGCCATCTCGTAGTGGCATTTCCAATCAAATATACATATATTGTCTAAAATATATATCTTAATAATTTACATCGGGTTTGTCTATACACAACAAAAGGGGTACTCGACTTCCAACGGAGAGACTCAGGCGAAAGTTCAGCTATTGAATGTCAAGATACCTACCAAGGAAACGAATCTACAAGGATACCTCAACCTAGTTACCGGCTGTCTCCTGATCTGAAAACATGAAGTTGAAAACGGTGAGTATAAACCCAATGAGTGAACAAAGGAAGGGAACAAGCAATCAATAAGAGAATTTAAGAAATCATAATGTACTTATTTTCAAAAACAATGCAATTTAGTTTAATTCTTATTAAAACCCCTTATTAAACCCTCAATTGGTTAATCGCTTGATGATGAAGGATCCATACATATCAAAGAATTTGGAGAGTGAAAGCTTTAATAGCATTCAAGCAAGTCAAGTGAAACGACGGGTCCTCGTTGCAGCGGAAAGGCATTCTCGCTGCAGCATAATTTGGGCTCAAATTATCAGCTAGTCGAGGGTTTCTCAGCTGGCCGAGGGTTTCTCACTAAAACCCCTCATTTCAAACTTAATTAATTAATTCCTTGATGTTGGAAGTCTATGATCAACTATGGTGCTAAAGAAGTGGAAAATAGGGTAGCAACCAAACAAGGAAGCAAGCGAGATAGAATGTTTCTCACTACAGCGAGAAGCTTCAGCAACTTTCTCACTGCAGCGAGAATCAGGCCATTGTAACCCTCCAAACTCGAGAGTTTTTCGTTGCAGCAAGAATGAATCTTGCTGCAGCTAGAAACAGGACACCAACATCAAGTTTCCATTCTCTCAAGAAAAGGCCATTTTTGCTGCAAAGACAAAATCAACTTGAAAATGCTTAGAAATTTCCAAGGTTCAACATGCAAGATTTCACATGTATTACAACCATATACCATACTCATGAAATTTCTATACCACACATATTTATATATATACATACATCATCAAGCATACCATCCCGTCAAACTCAGCTCAATGTAATATCATCACCATATGTGCACTCCCTACTCGCACACTCTATCATCATCATGTGTGCACTCCCTACTCGCACACTTCAACATCATCACACAACATTATTCATCAATGCACAACATATATTCATATATATACATACCAACATAATATAAGAGCACATGGATTCATCCTTTTTACACATTTCACATTTTCACAACATCAAAACATTTTATCAAGGGCTTGTTCCCCAGCACACATTTTTAAGGAAAAGTTGGATAAAATCATTCAAATGTTTCACCCAAATACATCTACATTTCCCAAAGAAATTTTGAAATGCAAGTTCACTCACCGGTATTCGTTAAATCTTTACTTAACTCCAACTTCCTCTAATGGTCCAAATGGGGCGGTGGAGCTTCGTTGGAACCTATCATCACATTAGCATCACAATTAACTCAAGTCACATAACTATAAATTCTAAAAGCTATCTCCTAACTAGCTTCCAATTGCCATTAAGTGGCTATTTATTTTCACATCCTAATCACTCTAAAACGAATCAACAACCTCAACTACAAAACACTCACAAATCTAATCACTAGCCATTCTTAACACTTAAAAATAAATTTTAATTCACTACTCACCTTGGTAGCTTTGTAAATTTGAAATTCTTTTCAGTAATTGTCAAGCTATTATAGAAGCTCCCTCTTTCTCTCTCTAAAACACCTAGCTAGTGAGAGAGATGATGGAAGTAAGACTTTTCAAGGGTTTTAAAGTGAGAAAGTGAAAGAGCACAAAGGTTCTATGAAATGGTGCACAAAAGCATGAAAATTGAAGCTAGTTTAAGAGAAGTTATGGAGGTTTCAAAACAAGCTTCCATGGGGGATGAAAGCAACGTGAGATGGGAAGGAGAAGAAGAAGAAGAAGCTGCTGGAAATATGAGAAAAAGCTGCTGGAAATATGAGAAAAAGTTGCTGGAAGATGATATTTACAGCTCAAGCTTATCCAATTCCACTTAAATTATGAAAATGCCCTTAACAAGTTGGCTTGTTCTGACCCAATCCTTTATGCAATTTTTTTACTCTTTTGACACTGGGACAAGATCCATAATAGTCTAGAAATACTCGAGTTCACAAAAACTTAAAAATTTTGACCCGAGATGAAAAATGACCATTTTGCCCCTACCTTGGAAATCATCATTAGTTTTATTTCCTTCATCATTTTACCCTTATTTTCATCATTCATTTATGCCTTAGGCCTACTTAGGCCTTAATATTGTTTGAAAGCATACTTCTAGGGGCTCACTAAAGAAATGATGAAATTACCCCTAATCGGTGATATCGCGTCTACTTCTTGCTACGAGTATATAAAGATCAAGGTCTCACACTTGTAGCTTCTAACCCCAATTTTCAGCACATCTGAACCCTAGGAAAAAGAAAGAAAAATCTCTCTTCTTTTCTTTTGTTTTCTATTTCTACGCCACTTTCAATAATACTTGGATTTTTTGTTTCAAATCTTCATTTTAAGGCTAAAAGGTATATATTTTCAACCCTTGAATTTTTGAATTTATGGGTTTGTAATTTTTAGACTTTGTTTTCTATGTTTATTCAAATTTTCTTTCCTTGAAATTTGCTAAGTTTGGTTGATCTTTATACCTTCAAGCACCAACGTAACGAAACGTCAAACTTGAACAATTAGTTTAAAGGGTTTGTGAATTAGACTAGAATTCTAGGTTAAAAATTGGGTTAGAGTGTAGATTGTATAGTGTATATTTATTAGAATTATTAAATTCAAATTATGACTTGATGGAGGTTGTTATGGCTTATTGGTACATAATGTTTTAACGGTATTTCGAGACTACCTGAATTGAGACTTTGTGGGCACTAGTTTTGTAAGGTGGCATTAAGGTTAGTAAACTTGCATTAAAATGTTTTGGAATAAATGATTATATGTTTGATTGAACCACTTGAAATATTTTACTGGTTTTTCTTTAAAATTTGCATGGGAAAAAACCCTTGATGAAACGTTGTATGTTATGAATGTGTAATATGATGAATCCTTGTGCTCCTATATTATGTTGATATATATATATGTTGTGTATTGATAGTTAATATTGTGCGATAATTATAACCGCGCATGTGCGGTGTGGGGTACACATACCGGTGATGACGGGGTGCAAGAGTGTGAATGATGATATTGCCTATGCACGATGTGAGGGTGCACACGATGGCATTAGCTGTGCGCAATGTGGGGGTGCACACAATGGTATTAGTTGTGCGCAATGTGGGGGTGCACACGATGACTTCGACTATGTGCGGTGTGGGAGTGCACATGAGCTGGGTAAGGCAATGGTGGCATACGTGTATACATATATATATTTACTATATAGAGAGGTTTGGAATTAATATGTGATTACATTGACTGTTGAAACTTGATTATTGTCAAATGTGTTTAATCTGACTTTCGTTGCAACAGGATTGGATTTTTATAATAGTGGAAATTCCCTTAATTTCATCTGCCTAGAAATTTTGCTACAATGAAAATGCCTTCTCTCTACAGTGAGAAACTCTCGGGCGGATGGCCTTAACCCTTGCTCTGGATTTTGCTGCAACAAAAATGCATTCTCGCTACAGCGAGAAACCCTCGGGTGGTTGGGTATAATGCCTGCCCGAATTTTTGCTACAATGAAAATGCATTCCCTCTGCAACGAGAAACTCTCAAGTAGTTGGTTCAAAATTTTACCATGAAGTTCGCTGCAGCGAAAAGGCATTCTCGCTGCAACTTTCTAGATGTTTTAAAATGAGTTGAAAAATAGCACCGCATCAAGTTTTGTTCATAATATACAAAATTGCATTGTTTTAGTTTTCAGGTTCATAGATAATTGGATCTCAGGTAGAGGCGCTTCTTCTTATTCATCTTATGGTAGGTTTACCAAAACACTCCATGATAGTATCCACGCCAGAGTCACTCTGCTGATAGTCAAGGTCTTTTGTATGTGTATATGGTTATTTAAATGTAATTCATGAGATTTTTTGTAAACATTGTATGTTGGTTTGCATGATAATGTCGCCACAAGTTGGCATATGGTAATATTATTCTGTGAATGGTATTGTTCAGTTGCCATGATTTATCTTTGAAAGGAAATTAATTTTGAAAACAATGAATTAAGAACTTTAGAGGTAAAAGAGGGAGAGGTGATATAATAAACAAGCTTCATAGAAAGGTTTGCTTGGGCCCAATGGGCCATGCCTATTGGGTCCTTGCGCCGGTCATGGCCCAAGAATTGGGTTGTGACAAAATACCATAAGGATGAATAGGGCAAAATTACCCATTTTCCCTTTGTCTTTGTTGATAGTATGTGTTGATATCTTAATCAAATAATGGATATTATGACACCTATGATTGGTGACTCGATGATTATTTTTCTTATGTGGAAATGATGGTACGAATCGTGATTGGATGATACATTCATGTTATGAATGAATGATGTTGAATACGTGAGTCCAAGAACTCCTTTCCGATTTCTCCTTACAAATGATTTGTAAGTTGAGCTTTATATATTATTGTCTCTTTATGCGATTGAGTTCCAAATGCATTTATGAAAATATTAAAATGAAATTATTTTCATTGAAAGGATTTATATGATTATCATGTGTTTTCCAAAGTATGGTTTATTACAAAAACTTTCCCTCTTAGCTTGTCCCCTTCCTTGTATCCACTTACGGAGTCTTTGTGAGTCACCTATTATTTTCCCCTATTTTATTTTTCAGATCAGTAGCTTGCTTGGCTAGGCAACTTATGGAGTAGTAGTCTAGTTCATTCATGGTAAGTGTGGTAGAGCCTTCTTTCCAACCTTTCAGTGTCATTACACTCCACAGTGTGCTAAGTTAAGTCTTTGAACTGTTATGTTGATAATGAAATGGTTATGTAAATAAATGTCAATATTTTCATACTTGTTTATGTTTCGGATATTATGTTGAGCCTCAAATATAGGTGTATATAGGTGATAAGACTATACTGAGCAAACCATAGCAATATAGGCATGGGACGCATGCTGGACGATTATTATAACTTTGTGAATATTTATATGAAATGTGATAAAAACCTCACTTTATGTTGAAAAGTTCCATAATTTGGTAATCTTGATGAAATATTTGCATATCCTTAAATGTGAATGGAAATTTATGTGAATGCGATGGATGACTAGCCCATGCATTAATGGTTTAGGCTTGCTTAGGCCTAAGTTCATACGCCTCTCACAATACCTCCATAAAATAAGATGTGACAAGAAACATGATTGGACGATGATTTAAAGTTAAAGGAATTCTCTAAGTCACTTACCGAAAAGGCCTACACCTAGTATGTCAATCTCACTCTTGGTTTTATGTAATCATGCATTCAAATGTACAAGATGTTCGAGGAGAAGTTCTTATCTATCCAAGAAAAAGTTACTCTTATTGATTTGGGAAGAAAGCATCAGAATTTAAGGGAAGATCTCATGGAATACATCCCGTGCTTCTTAGAAAGGATGCTAGACATACGAGATTCCCATGGTGAGAAAGACTTGGTGAAAGTTTGCATCCAAGGTATGTTCAATGAGTATAAGGTACATTTGGAAAATTTACCTCTTCCTACGTTTACAAGTTTGGTATAAGCAACATGCATGACCAATAATACGATTCTTAGACAAAAGGGAGCTAGTCGTTTTGAGAGGAAATTATTATAGTTTTGATTATGAAAAAATAATTAAATTTGCTTGAACATTTTTTAGTGATCCTTGACAAGTTCTTGAAATTAGTTAACTCCTATACATATGTTTGTACATAGTTACAAGCTTAACTCTTAAAGTTATTGAACTATATCTATAAGCTTGTATGACTTAGGTGTATGAATGCTTATGATTCCAATTCATTAAAGTCTTATTTAAAGATTAAAGGAAAATCTAGATGCACTCATTAAAAGGGAGTTTTGAATATCTTTTTTAATGATGACAAAAAAGGAAATAAGGAAGACTAAGTCAATTAAAGTTTGATAGGTTTTCATGTTTAATTTATATGTGTGATGCTTAGTTATGGTTTTGTTTATTATGCCATTCTTACATAAGAATGCATGTTTACTTACTTGGGTACCTTAAAAATCGTTAAAGGACGGTATTGTACTAAATGGTATAATTAAGTTGAATTAATCCTCGAACTAGTCTGAATAGAGATTTTAAGATAAAATTGAGAATTTTAAAACCCCAGAATGACTTAAAATGGTGATTCGGAGTTCAAGGACCGATTTGGAGTCAAATTGGAATTTTCATGACCCTAGGGGTAAAATGGTCATTTTACCACCCGAGGTTAAAAATTGGAATGTTGGAAGAAGTTTTTGATCAAGATTGACTATTTAGAACACAATTTGAGTTTGAGAAGTGAAGAATTTTAATTTCGGCATTTTTTGAGCATAGGGGTAAAATGGTCATTTTGCCACCCAAGGGCAAAATTGTAATTTTTCACCACCCAACACTTGTCCAGCACATAGATTTTACCCAATATTATCATGAATAATTGATAAAATTTAAGTGGTGGAGAGAGATTGCTTAACGGCTAAGTATGACACATGGACCAATGGAATGGTGACATGTGTCAAAATCTCATCCATTCATTATTTTGGCTTAAAAATCAGCATAAATCAGCCCATTTCTCATTCATATGGCCGGCCAAAGAAGAACAAAGGAAGAAAAGAAAGAACAAGAACCCTAGGTGGAGGATTTCAAGAGAAAAAGTGTGGAAAATCAAGGAAAACAAGTGAAAAAGGTAGGATTTCTCAATTTAAACTTGAAATATACTTTCCTTAAGCATTTCTCCTTATTTTCCATGGTTAAATTTCATGTTTTCATGGTGAATTCATGGCTAGCTGAATGGGTATGGAGAGAGAATGATGTTGGATTGATTTGATTTCATGTTATCTTAGTGTTTTTAGTTAGTTTACCATGTCTAGAAGCAAAACAACAAGAAAAGAATTCATTTTCCCCATCACCCATCAATGGCCGAACCTACCTAGTATTGAGTGAGGATGAATTTAATTTTTATTTTAAGATAATTGGTTAGAAAATGATGAATTATAGTGTGGAAAAGTAGTAGGAAAAATCACGGTGTTAATGCACCATTATTGACCGAAAATTCTAAGAAGAAAAGTGAAGATAGTTTTGCCAAATTTTAGGTTGTTTGACTTGTGTTTGGTGAATTAAGGTATTGGAAAAGAAATGGAGCAATTTGGCGCTAAATTGGACGCATTGGCCAATTAATCGGGTGATAAGACGAATTAGGCCAATATTGGGTTTAGATGGTTACCCGTGCATTTTGCATTCCATATCATGCATTAGTAGTCTAAATTAGTTTAATTTCGATGTTGTCGTCCGATAAAGGCAAGAAAATTGCATCCTAGGACCAGTAGTCAGAGTACTTCGAAACTCCGCACTCTAGACATTGTGAGTAACCTTACTATTGTCTTAATTATCTAAAGTGGTTTTTATCCGATTTTGTGAATTTCATGGAAAATGAATTAAATGATTAATTTTGGTTTTATAAACCAAATGTGATTTAATGAAATGATTTCATAAAATTGTTTTAAAATTGAATAATGGCTTTGAAAGTAGGGTAATTGGAGACCATTTGATGTATTGTGAATTTATGGTCCTAATTGATTGGCTTATGACAATATTGGCATGAATGGCTGAATTGGTATTTGTGTTGAAATGTATAAATTGTTGTTTGCCTTGATAGGCTGGATAATGATAAATTGCCATGTCATGCTGTTGAAATTTTATTGAATTGGTGGGATATTGATTAGCTTACTGCAGTGGGCGGGTTTTCGTGGACCAGCCTATTAGAGGGGCACGGTAAACCTCGTTATATCTTACCTCAATATGAGAGGCACAGGTGGATAACTCCTGAGGTTAACACTTTAGAGTTCACTTCATGCTAAACCATCACGTGACGGTGAACTCAGTCAACGCCAAGGAACGGTTATGTTTTCAAAATAAAAACATGATTTATGCGTACATAACTTTTTAACAGCCTTGGCGGACTCGGTTGGGATAGCGCTCGATCAAGGCATCCCTGATAACTGGGTATGAGAATGATATTGGCACGAGCCAAAGTTTTAAGAATTTCATAAGCCATGTTGATTACTCGATTTATATGAATTGATTTTATTTGGTTGAAACAAGTTGAAAGGTAATAAATTTCAGTATGTTAAACTATTTTATCTGTCTCCATTTACTCAACTTTAGATATTTTAGATGGTATTTGTTTACTCACTAGGATTATATAATCTCACCACCCTTCTTTCCACCCCTTTCAGACTCAGGATAGTTGGTAGATAGCTCACTTTGTTGAGGGCTACAGTTGAACTTGCATCCTCAAAAACTGTAGGTTTACTACTTTTAATGCTTTTGGTCGTTCGTGGGCCCACTTGTTACTGTAAATTAAATTAAATACTCTGGCTTACTATATTACTATATATATGAATTTATTTTGCTTTTGCGCTGTAAAAATTATTTATGCAGTGTTCTAAAAATATTGTTTTATGAGAAAATTAAATATTTTATTCAATATTTTTATTTTATTCTAATAATCATATTTCATTTTAAATGAAGGTTTTAGATGTTTAAACTTATTTTTTATTATGAATTATGTGTTTTGTACTCGCATACTACATTTTTAGCAAATTTCGATATTTTTGAGAAAAAATGACCAAAATGCCCTTGTGAGAAAAAATTATTTTTCTATTGTTTTGATTTGGATATAGTTTAAAATCTTTTAGAACGTGATATTTGGCAACGGTTACTCACAGGGGAAATGAGAAGCTAATATTAAAGCCTTGCGGGGTTTCGATTGACATTCCGGGTAATGAATGTCGATCAGGACATCGCGGCGGTTGTCACGGGCTCAAGGGGAGTTTCGGGTCGTGACATGTTCCATGTTTATTTGTTTATCTTTATCTTTATGCCAAACAAAATAGTTAAGAAAATATATATATCATTAAACATATACATAAAAAAACTAATGCTGCACAAAAAAAAACTACGCTAATATGGACATTTCAAGTGCATAATGCCCAAGGACGTTCCAAGTATGTAATACCCAAAGACATTCCCAAGTGCATAATCGTCACGACCCAAATTCTGAGCCATGCCCGGCGCATGGGCGTAATGGACATAGCCCACTAAGCCTAAGCAAGCCTATCTATATGACCTGTTCAACATTCCATCAAAAGTTGCTAAAGTTATATTTCATAATTCTAATTCAAAATAATGCTAACCATTACCATCTCATAGTGGCATTACCAATCAAAATATACATATATTGTCTAAAACATATATCTTAATAATTTACATCGGGTTTGTCTATACACAACAAAAGGGATACTCGACTTCCAGCGGAGAGACTCGGGCGAAAGTTCAGCTATTGAATGCTGAGATACCTACCAAGGAAACGAATCTATGAGAACACCTCGACCTAGTTACCGGCTACCTCTTGATCTGAAAACATTAAGTTGAAAACGGTGAGTATAAACCCAGTGAGTGAACAAAGGAAAGGAACAATTAAACGATAAGGAAAGTTTAAAGAAATCATGATGCATTTATTTTCAAAATAATGCAATTTAGTTTAGCTCTTATTTAAACCCCTCATTTAAACCCTTAATTAGTTAATCACTTGACGATAAAAGATCCATGCACAACAAAGGATTTAAAGAGTGAAAACTTTAATAGCATTCAAGCAAGTCAAGTGAAATGAGGGGTCCCACGTTGCAGCGAGAATGAATTTTTGCTATAGCAAAATTTGGGTTCAAATTATCAGTTGGCCGAGGGTTTTTCAACTGGCCGAGGGTTTCTCGCTAAAACCCCTCATTTCAAACTTGATTAAATAAATTCCTCAATGTTGAGAGTCCATGATCAACTATGGTGCTAAAGAAATGGAAAATGGGGCAGCAACCAAATAAGGTAGCAAGCAAAACAGAATGTTTCTCGCTGCAATGACAAAATCAACTTGAAAATACTTAACAATTTCCAAGGTTCAACATGCAAGATTTCACATACATTACAACCATATACCATATTCATGAACTTCCTATTACATAAACATATATATATATATATATATATATATATATATATATATATATATATATATA
>NC_030854.1:18856056-18887299 GCF_000208745.1 Theobroma cacao | reverse complement strand
ATATATATATATATATATATATATATATATATCAACATAATGCAGGGCACATGGATTCATCACAGTCACATTCCACAATGCAAAACGTTTCATTCAAAAGCTTGTTCCCATACATATTTTAGAGAAAACAGATGAAATATTTTAGTGGATTTAATCAAACACATATATCCTAATCCCAAAATATTTTAATGCAAGTTCACTCACCGGTATTTGTTAAATCTTTACTCAATTCCAACTTCCTTTAATGGTCCAAATAGGGCAGTGGAGCTTCGTTGGAACCTATCATCATAATAGCATCACAATTAACTCAATTCACATAAATATAGTTCCAGAAGCTATCTCCTAAATCATGTTCTGCTAGTTATTCCTAACTAGTTTCCAACTACCATTAAGTGGTTATCTATTTTCACTATTCTAATCACACTAAAATGAATAAATCACCTTAACTACAAAACACTCACAGATCTAACCACCAGCCATTCTCAACAACTAAAAATATCAACTCAATTTCAATACTCACCTTACTAGATTTGTAATTGGATTCCTCCTCAAGAATTCCCAAACTATTATAGAGAGTCTTTTGTTCTCTCTCTAAAACACCTAGCTAGTGAGAAAAAGTATTCGTTTAAGATTTTGGAGGGTTTTAAGGTGAAAGAGTAAAAGAGCATAAAGGGCTTGTGAAAAGGTGCACAAAAGCATGAAATTTGAGACTAACTTGAGAAAGTTATGGAAGCTTGAAGAGAACTCCCATGGAGGATGAAGAAACGTGAGATGAAGAGAAAGATGGGAAGAAGAATCTATTGGAAAAAAAATGAAGAAGGCTGCTGGAGAGTAAATATTTATAGTTAAAGCTTATCTAATTTTTCATGCAATTACAATAATGCCCTTAACAAGGCCACTTGTCTTTCTCTTTTTCTTGTGCAATCTTTTTACTCTTTTGACACTGGGAAAATGTCCAAAATCTTTTTAAAAAGGTCTTTTAAGTAGCCCCCAATAGCCCTAGTTTCAAAAATCCCCTAAGCTTGTTATTTTTGGAAATTATGATAAGGGCCGCGGCTTTAAATTTCCAGCACCGCGGTGCTCAAATGTTCTATCCAAATCTGTTCTTTTGGTGCAGTACTTTCACTTCGACAAAGATTTTGACCATCTTCCCATTAGAACTAGCAAAATGGTAAACATCAAAGTTGTAGCCCTACCTCTTATCTTTCTAATGGTCTAAAAATCACGTTATTTGGACTTTTGTAGTGGGAGATATGCTTGAAAAACCAAAACATATGTAAATAGAGCAACAGCCCATCATGCACCTTTCTTCACCAATTGAAATCATTTTTTAATCCTACTCCTATAACAACATAAAATAATTATAAGTAACATAAAAATAGCATCATTAGCTCAAATTAAACATTTAAACATAAGTTCTACCTCTAGTTACACATCTATGAAGGTCGAGGTTTCACAATAATGCATAGGGACATTCCAAGTGCATAACACCCAAAAACGTTTCAAGTGTGCAACGCCCAAGGATATTCCCAACTGCGTAAAACATAGGGAAATTCCCAAGTATGTAACATCTAAGAACGTTCCATGTACGTAACGCATAAGGGCGTTCCAAATGTGTAACACCCAGGGATATTCCAAGTGTGCAACACCTAGGGATAGTCCTAAGTGCATAAAGCATAGGGACAATCCTAAGCGTGTAACTCCTAAAGACATTCCCAAGTGCATAACGCATAAGAACGTTCCAAGTGCGTAACGCCTAGGGACATTCCCAGTGCGTGACACCTAGGGACATTCCTAAGTGCATAATGCATAGTGACATTTCAAGTGCGTAATGTCTAAAGATGTTCCCAAGTGCGTAAAAAGAAAGAATAGCTAATGAAGCAATGTTAGAACATATTGTTTTGTGCCAATTTTATATCTATATATAAGTGTTGCCTTGCATTACTTATTCTATGTGCATGACTCAAACTATATCTTCTTATTTATGCATAAAAATTTCTTATAAAAACTCTTATGAAGGTTACAAAATGTAGATGCCTAATTTTGGCTAACCATTATTTCTTTAAGTATTGTTTTACAATATAAGAACAATGTGGAACAACTATGTCACATAGGAAAGTGAAAGTAACTCAAAATAAGTGATAGGGTTCACTAAGTTATCTTCATATTTAGGATGTTTTAAAGAGTTTAACTTGATGGCTCAGATATAGAGGTAGTTAAAAGAACTTCTTTTAACCTTTTTATTAAAGTTCATGTGCTTTACTCTTTCCTTCTTTCTTAAAAGTACATGTGACACACTATTAAGTGTCACTACTCCACTATCAAAAACTTATGGCCACTACCCAACTACATGCTCAATCTCTTAACATCCAATAAGTTGTTTTTTAACGTGTTCTTTTCATAAGACGTTTTTCTCATAGTGAATGTGTTCTTCCCATAACATGCATGTACTTCCATGATTGAACGTATTCTCCTAAAAGTACTCTCCTTTCACCAATTGCCACTCCTATTTAGCATGAATATGAGAGTTCAGAAAGGTGGGAGGTAATGAGAAGATAATAAAAAACTCAAGAGAGATTATGCTCAAAACTCTAGCAAAGCTCTCTCAAATATTTTCTCTATGTAGCCCTTTCCATCCATCATGTTTTGTCGCATTTTCTACCTTTTCTTATTCTTCAACACCTAACACAAAAGCACTTATACTTCAAGGACTACTCCATTCTTCCTCTCTATCACCTTTAGTGCATTCCGTTTTACTTATTGCAATGTGTCCTCTCTCTCTACCAAAAGAACCCCCTACAAGAAGAAAACTAAGAGCTCCCTAGCTAGCACTCGTTAATCAACATAGACTCTCCCCTTTATCCCTTGGAGATTTTCCCACCAATTATCATTGGAGGCTAAAGGCTTGAATAGCTTTTAGAGGTTTTGACAACCAAGGTTTTGAACTATGAGATTTTGAAATCCAAGGTTTGAGTAATACCAATCTTATTACTTTTAGTTAGGTTATGTATGTTAAACAAACCAAAGTTGGATCTTGCTATGGGTAAAGATTTTTAAATTCTGTTGCATTTATGTCAATATGATTGCATGATTTTCCAACACCTGATTTATTCAAGTACTCGTGTCTCCACATTTTATCGATTTTCCCTAACTTTGCTAAACTTGGACCAAACAACCCTCATGTTCAAGCTCCTTATGCTCTTGTTTAAGTATTTTAATGGATATTTCCTGGTAATGCAAACTCAATTCAAAGCTATTAATGTGGGCATTAAGTGTGTCATTTTCTTTCCTAAACTAGCAATACTTGTCCTTCTCATCATGTAAATCAACTTGCAAGTACTCTTTGTCGTTTTCAAGTTCTTTGAGCTTAGTGGTCATTCATGAGATTGTCTAGCCTAACCACTCATACATTCTTTCCATTTATCACATTCTTCATCTAGCTTCAAAATCTTACTTTCTTGCCTATTTGTTTTATCTTTCAATTTCCCAATTTATTTACAAGGTCTACCATTTTCCTGCCTCAATTTAGCTTTCTCAACTTTGAGTTTCTTCCTCCAAATCTCCATTTCTAAAAGGAAATCTCTTGTTTTTAAGTCAACTGGGTAATCGGGTTTGCCTTCTTGTGGAAGCACAATGTCTTCGATCCCTCGTGCACACCACACAAGATACTCAAAGTGAGATGCACTTCCTTAGCTAACTCTGCGGGCTTGTTTCCATGCCTTAGCTATCTCTTCCACCATTTTTGATGTTCCAAGCTTGCCATAAGAAAACCCTAGTTCGTTACACTTGTGGTTCATTGGAATGAACTACTTGGATCTAAATTCCCTTCACATCATAATTGACGCATAACTAATGGCTTGCAAGGCCCCTAAAACCTATAGAGCAATAAAACTACAATCCATGGCTCATCTCCCCAACTATACAATAAAGATTCACAAGTCGTTCTCGACACTCTCCATACTACATGCTAACTCATAAGGTTTCATAAGACTCCACACCCATTTTCCCTTTGGATTTCTGCTCAGGCCACTCACTTTTACAAAACTCCTTGATAGGGATGAAAGTAAAGGTATATGGTGCATGGAATGCACTTTTTCTACTTTCAAAGTGACTTTTGATCCAAATATACAACAATTGTGCACATCCGCAAATCATACCTCTCTATTCCATCGACAGTAATTTAGTGGTCTCAAGGTTGATTTTGTTCTCAACTTGCTCAAAGAATCAATAAAGACTACTTCAACATGCCCTAAGACTTCAAAAAATGACCATCCTGTAAATTACGAAGTCCATAACAGTTATCGCTTGTTCATCATTTAGGTGCTTTATAATAAACTCATGCAAGAAATTTCAAGGGATCACGTGCCCCCCTTTCGTTTCACACATGGACCAACAACCTGAACATTCATCCCCATCATCTGACCGAGCTTCTTAAGATATCTTGTCTTTTCCCTCTACAACAGATTTGAATCCAAGTCAGGGATGCATAATCAAGGCAGGGTTGAGTATTCTTTGATGGTTGGCACAATGTACACCCCTTTAAAAATGAAGGAGGTATAGGATGGTTTCCAAAATATAACTCTGATCAACTAGTTGTTTAAGTGTACTTGGAGGAGTAATGCTATATAAAAGTAAAGAAAATACATTTGATATTTTTTTATCTTCTTAATTACTCATAGATATTCTACGTTTTTATTGATTATTTTTACTTAAATAATATTTGAATGGTGAACATCGAAGAGATTTTATATTCTTATTATCTCTTAAAATTGCTTCGGTACGTTTTGATATTTGAAGGTGGGAGTGCTTTGGCTTGGGTGGTTATGCTGTTGTGATGGGGATCAGTTTCAGGTGCTTGGTGATGCTTCTTTACAAGTGCATTTCTGGTTTTAAGTGATGCACCAGAAAGCTTGAGTCGAATAGGTAGCTGTTGTACAGGGGAGTTTTTCTATCCCTGTGTCTTTGGATTCTTGATTAATGATGTGAATGAGTTGTGCAGGCTGTACAGGGACTTTCACTTTTGGCTGTGCATGGCTACATCATCTGACGGATTGTAAATGATGTTTTCGGGGGTTAGGTGGATGGAGCGTCTTTGTCCTCATTTCTGGGTGTATTTTGGCTAAGTTAAAAGAAATGAAATGTTTTCAGCCATTCGAAACAAAATTATTATTTGTTGTATAAATAAAATTACCGATGATGAGAAAAATTTTTCATTTGTTCATTATATTTCTAAATTACCATTTTAGATTTGTTATTATTATTATTGATGTTAATGACATTTATCTAATTTGTGCATATATTAATCCTAATTGCATTGAACGGTTTTCATTAGAAATATTGTTTTATTACAATATTAAGAAGATTTAATCAATTTGAAATTCTTCTAATTATATCGAATGACTTGTATTAAAATATGTTAATATTATATATATATATATATATATATAAAAGTGCGGATGTTGAAAAACATTTTGATTGATAAAAATATCCAATTTTTTCATTATATATTTAAAGTGTCATTTTAAAAATGTGTATTAATATTAATAAGATTTATCTAATTTGTAAATATATAAGAACTTTAACTGCCTCAAATGACTTTCTTATATAAGTATTTTTATTATAACTACTAATAAGATTTATTTAATTTATAAATAAGATTTCTCATCTAGTGAATGACTTTCATTAAATTTTTTTTATTTGAATAGTATTGAGTAATTTATAAATTAATATTACAAAATTTCAGTTGCATGTGATTGAAACATTAATTGTTTTTTATATATAATTTTCTTTCAATTATAATTATATTCTATAGATAGACAATTAACTTTACACATTAGAAATATAAATGTTATTTAAAAATAAAACAAAAAAAAATAAGTATTCACGTGTGACACACATGACAATAAATAATAATAGTACCAAATTTAACTTCAAGTCAATCTTATGGATGCGGTTCAAGGCAATTTGGAATTGTGTTATTTAAGGTTCGATCATTTTAGTGGCAATAAATTCACACTTAATATGTGGAATTACTAAGGCATTAATCGTTAATGAAGTACGATTTGTAAATTTGATTGAATTCACAACTTTATTTATGTTTAAAGCCCCAACTAATGACAATGTTAAATGAACTTGTAATTTTAAGTATTGCCAGAGACTAAATCTTTCGTGATATGATTATTGCTTAAAAGCTAAACGAAACAGTCTTCGTCCATTTTAAATTTTAGAAGTATTTTATTTCCTTAATTTCTGGAATTAGTGTTCTTAACAAATACGTATCAGGTAATACCCGCATGAGTGGCTGCGGGGACAATCACGCAAAAATGGTGAGCAGTCTTTGAAGGATTTTTCATTTTTTTCGCCAAGCAGGTAGTTGATTATTATTATTCTCCAACCACGTAAAGTATACATTTGAATTTGATCCTCTACTCATCAAAATAATACATTCTGATCTTCCCTACCCTTTTTGTTATATGCTGCTGTTGATTTTATCCCTCCATCCATAATCACCATTAAATTGATGCTGTAGCTATTTTTGGTTCACATGGCGAGTTATGCACCATTTTGGGGCTCACTGTAAAAAACTCACTTGATAGTTGACTGGCAGATTTTAAACCTCAAGTCAAGGGGGCAAATTTATTAAGCCTCAACATTTTCCCCTTTTTCTTTTTATTATTGTTTTTTATTAAACAAAACAAAGACAGACAAACAAAAGATATCCTCTAATTTAAGTTTAATAACATTCTAATCTTTTGTCATGCAAGCAGCGTAGGTCTAGTAAAAAGGCGAGAATGTTTTCCTCACAATATGACATCCACCAGTCGAGCAAGGAAAATAATAAACAAGTTGGCAAACAGAGTAAAAGCATCCTTGTTACACTCCTTAACTAAGATTGTAGTCCATTATAAAAAACCAAAGAAGCTAAATGAACGGGATACATGGTCTAAGAGTGTCTTTAAACAATGAACCTAGAAATTCATCAACACTAAAACCCTAGCAGGTAGAGAAATTTGCATAATATAACTCAGTTAAGCACTGGTACCATTTAACGATTCTGCGAGTAATCAAAGCTCAGAGGTTGGTGACAAAATGGAGCCTGCAAAGAAGACAAAGAAAGCAATTCCCATATAATGTCAAAAATACACAAGTACAACAGAGTCTTCTAAAAATTATATACATCACTGTCACACTTACGAAAAGCACAACAACATTCCAGCAAAGGGTAAAACAGCAATACAGGCCAGACACATGGAAGAAATAGAAAACTATGGTTCCCTTGAGCCAACTGTAACAAGCAAAAGTCAAATTCACAAAGTTTGACTACCAAATCAGTTGACTTCCCTTTAGGACAAACAACGAAGCCAAAAACGAAAATCATGCAAAATGGAAGATAACACATACATACAGCCCCTCCAGAAAGAAAGCCTTGATCAACAATTCATTTAAAGACCAAAGCTGAACAACTTGACAATTCACCTTAAATTTTCAGGCCAATATCCATATTTACAAAGAAAACTACAAGTTGCTACTTGCCACAAAGAAGCAAATATGCAAATGGTCCATAGATTTTTATATATCAAATAAAAAGCAGATAGAGAGTTGAAAACAAGTCAGATTACAAAACCAATATATACCATCAAATGCTAAAGCTGAAAGCCTACAAATGCAACTTCTCATGACCATCTCATGCCAACTAATTGGAAAAAAGACGCAAAACCCAGCAGCATAGAAATCATGGTACAAGACAATCTAATATTTACTGAGGTATAACAGTAAACATATATGATTATCTTAATACTGGCATAATATAAAATAAGACATTGCAGCCTACCTGAAATACAGCATGTCTAAACTGATCATATGAATTTGAATACATCATTGTAGCACTTGGCCACTGCATATAAGCACCATCTCTAGAAGTTTGATTCAATCCCACAGCAGAAAAAGGGCTCACAGCTGGGCTTGCAGGAATGCCATAGCTGAGGGAAGCTTGAGTACTTGGAATCTGACCCAACTGAGGAAAAGCAGAATCATATTGAAGGAATGGAAGCTGAATCTTCTGCATATTGTAAGGAGCCAAGCCAAAGCTCTGGTTACATGGAATGCTTCTAACATACCTGCATCAGCTCAGAGTAACTTAGTTTAGAATTAAGAATAAACCACCTTATGAGGACCAAATTATACTCTGTATTCCATGCCACTAAATATCATTCTTATTTCATTCCTTAAGTAGCATGTCCTTTATCACTATGATCATCATCAGTGCTCTTAGATTTGCTCTTACAGGATAGGAGCCATTACAAACTTTTGGTTAATTAAAGAATTAGCAGAAATAACATTGTCCATGACACACAACAATCAACAACCTAGATAGCTCCAAATTCCTAAAATAATAGGTAGAAGACCTACCTTTGATAACTCCGGTCATAATCTGGGTCAGTACGATCCTTCTCTCTGTCTCTGAAAATGGCTACTCGACATGTACCATCACGGACAGTAATATTTTTCTCTGGATCAACAACAGAGTTCCGGCAATTTTCATTCTCATCTCTGATCAGAGATTCATTTTTTCCATCAACAGAAATCTGAGGTGAAGAATCATCAGAATCAGAACTGCTAGGGCTACTGAAAATACGTGCTCGAGCCCTGTCATACTCTTCCTTCCTCTCTTCCACACTTCTCACAGGACTTCTCTTGATACCAATTTGATTAGCTTCATTTAAAGATCCACTATTTGGCCTGGGCCTAATAGCAATTTTAATCTGCTCAGGTTTATCATTTTCTGAGTGTTTGGCTGGAACTTCAGACAAGCGGACAGCAGGGCATCTGATTTCACCTGTTCTCGTCACCATGATTCTGCTTCCCAGGCCATCTAAACCATTATCTTGAACCATAGTTATCAACCCATAGTGTTGAGCAACACGATGTGCTGCAAGCCTCAGGTAGGAAGTGGGAAAATGTTGGAACTCAAACTGATGCTGGTCAGATTGTTGCAAGAACCTCTGGATATCAAGTTCCATCCGCAGAACTAACTCCCAGAATGACCACAAAAGAGAGATAAAGAAAGTAAATATTCATGAAGAAAAGGTAAATTAAAGAAACATTAAATACAAACATTAGCACCACTGGAAAATAAGTATATGTCATGATACACCATTGTAGACACAAATGTGGTCCTTTTGTCTTTTCTTTGGTTCTTCTTTTCACATTCCATAAATATGGTTGATTTGACAAAGATAAAGGCACCATTTGTAAGATATAAATACGAGGAAATTAAACCCTAAAACCCTCAAACTGAAAATTTCTTAGGCATTGTAATTTGAATTAAGTAGTTTCCGCCAGAAAAAGCAAAAAAAAAAAAAGTAAATATCAATGTAAATACACTGATATGCATACAATGCCTATCCTTTATTGTGCATGCAATATCAGATTATTAATTTTACATCACTATATACTTAAATCACAAAAAATTAGCTACTTCAATTAATAGGCCTTAATTATATTTCCTAATAAGAAAATCTTACACGCTAAATACCAATGCTTAAATTACCAAATTAATACTCATAGTAATTAAGGGTACTCATGTTCAACATTTGCACCCAGGTCCACACAGCATACACCGCCACTAGCATCCTTACAAGCTTAAATCTTGAGATATTTTCTAGCAGTAACCACAAGTATGTTAATCACAAAGAAATCCAACATTTTGAAACCTATTTCAAAGCTTGAAGGCAACCATTACACTGAAAGCCCCCAAAATTGTTCCAAAGATAATAAAAATTGAACTGTCATGAGAATCATGCAAAAATGCTACCTACCTCAAGCTGAAAAGCATGAGTGACAAATTTTTCTGCATATTTGATAACTTTATCAAATAGTAAATTGTGTTAAAAAATTATGCACATGCTTGTTCCAACAAATGCAAGGTTCTAAAACTTAACAATTATAAAGCCATAAAAATCAAGAATCATCTTATATAATCATGCTTTCTTGAGCTTGGTACACCCTCTGATGTCATTTCCAACAACCAGAACCGAATTTTCAAATCTCTCATGTCATATCTGAAAACTAGAGGGTTCATCAAGTTAAAATTGATTATTTTCAGCTGAATTATACCAACAAACACTACATAATACTACCATATTACAACATACAACACATCCTAGACCTCAGGAAGAATCTCTCAAGGCCCACATACAGACATTGAAAAAATCAGAGAGTACCTAACCAGAAACAATAAAACCCTTCCACATCAACAATCTCAGATCAAAGAATTATTTCAAACTAAAAGACACCATAAATCTTAATAATAAAAACAGCAAAACTGCAAACATTTTGGACAGTTAAAAAATACAAATAGCCATCATTTTAGTTAAACTGTATAAAGTGGATACATATGTGATGTTGGTCAAATTACAGGTACTATCAATGATTCAAGCGGATAATGTAAGAGAAATAAAAGATTTCACTAAAAATTTTTATAATTTAGAGAAACCAATTAAAAGCAAAAGCATTCATCCAACTTTGATTTAACTAAATACGGTTATGCATTTCCTCAAATTTTAAGCCCTCAGGGTTAAACAAAATAAAAAAGAAAATCTAACTTGTTTTTTGTTCTCCTCAATTTCTCAACACCCAACAAAACAATCATTGGAAAGAAAAACTCAGATCTGACAAAAAATCTAAACTGTTCACCAAAACCCTAACCCTAATTGACCCCAACCAAACCAAATCGAATCTGGAACCAATGCACATGAAAACCCTAAATTCAAAAAAAGATATATAAAAAAAAAAACACTTCCGAAAACCCAATAATACAGAGATCCGACAAGAACACAAAATTGAGATTCAAGGCAAAAGAAAAATTACTAGTTAGACGATGACGAGGATTCTGAAGAGCCTCAACCAAGAAGGGATCAACGGCTGACTCTATGTCGTTGACAGCCATGGCGGCGGCTGTTATGGTCGTAGTCGGAGTCAAGTCCATGGTGATAAATTTTTCCCCTTTTATCCCTGGAGCAGAAACTTCTTTTTCTCTCCTCTCTCCCTTTTTGTTGCTTTTCTTCTTCTTCTTCTTCTTCTTGATGACGAACGAGTCGATCAATCAAGAAGAAGAGATTTCCTTCTAAGCATCTAGGAAAAGAGAGAGAGAAAGCTTTGGTCGTATTTCTCTCCAAAGAAGAAAGGAAGGCACACAAGCAAAATTTTCAGATTATATACCTAACTCAACCTCAACCCAACGCGAACCCCAACACGTGCAAATTGCAATGCATGGACAAGGAATATAATATTTTCGTTTTGCAATAAAAATTAAATTTTTAAGACCAAAATATCATGGCAGCAGCCAGCAGGCAGCAGGGAATGCAAGTTGTCAAACGGGCTGAATTGCAAGGGCTGGGCCCAGCCCCGACAAAGAGCCTCATTCTTGGGCTTGGCTCATGTCACAGCAACGAATCAATCATGCCTAGAGTTAATTTAAGGGTTGTGCTGGGCCAAGGTCTTCTAACTATTCTATTTCATGTGTCAAGATTTTAATTTAATTTCGTACGATTTTAAATTCTGAATTACATTATTCATTAAACTCAAATCAACTTCAAAACCAACAAAACTAATCAAAAACACAAGTTTTAAAAGCAACACAAAAACAATGAAAAAAAGAGAGAAAGAAGGGACAAGAACTTGAGAAAAATGAGTTTTTATTCTCAACTTAATGTGCTTTACAAATGAACATAATACAATATTTGTCGGCACAGTTACCCCAAATCTAGCTTACCTACAATTCAAATTTAAGAAAAATGGTTAAAATATTCAAATTTGAATGCTAATCCTATTTATTTTTAAATTTAAATTATATTAACATATCTATACTTTCAAAATGATGTTCAACTATTTCTACCCCTTAGTGCACAAATGAGTTAGGCCTCTTGTTTGTTAAGCCCATCAACTAGCCTGTCTAGGTTGTTGGTCTTACTAGGTTGCTGGCCTGTTTGGGCCATTGGTTTGCTTGGATTACTAACCACTTAACTTGTGACATCCTCCTCTACTCAATCCAACAACATCCTCGTAGTCAAGACATGAACACATTTGTATTGTGAACTATCACATTGTGTGTCGTCTTCTCACCTGTTTTTGTTTCAAACGATCTCGCATGTCAGTTAAAATTCTACTATGCATATATAAGTATCGAATAAATAATATATAAGTAAGCAGAGTATCGATCCCATAAAGAATTGATCTAAAATTTTACTAAGTATTAAAATTAGAACAAATTAATCTTATCCAAATACTCAAAATTAATTGATTAACTAAAACTAACTAACTAAAATTTAGACTAACAAGAAAAATCAAAATAATAATAACTTGAGTAAATATCAAATCAAACAAGCTTAGGATTACAATATCTCTCACTCTTCATCTAAATCTTACCTCTTTTCCTTAACTTATTTCAATGGGTTGAATTGCTAACCTAAAGTTCTAAATTATTTATGAGGGTCTCTTGACTTATCTTATAAAAATATATATTTTAACCAAAATACTATATCCCTATGTAAATTGAAATTAAAACAAACTCATTAAGTTCAGGCTCTAATCTGGCTACATATGGCTTATAGGTATATCCTTATCCTATACGCAAATCAATTAATATGATCATATGCTATTCCAATTTTAGTCTACACTAAACTCCCTTTTCCAAGTTTGTTTAGGTTGCTAAATCAATTTAATTGGTAGCCAAACAATTAAAAGCATTAAGAGCAAATTGGAATAACAGATTCAATTCCCATTAAAGATAAGTAAGAAATAGATTAAAAATTTAGATTACATGTGAGTTCAATTGCAATCTTAAAAAAAGAAAATTAGCTACTCATAATTGTAAAAAAAAATAACATTATAATAATTTCTACCATTGAGAGTAACAAGAAAAATTAAAACCAAGGAAGAAAATAAAACAAATATTTGTCATCTTGATCTCCAAGTTTCAATCTCAACTTCTAACTTCTTAAATCTCCAAAGGTTGTCTACCTTAATGTTTTTAGAAATATCATATTTATACTAATAAACTTAACCTATAGTTCCCTAAGTTGACCTATGATTTAATTGGGCTTAAAAGTGTAATGAGAGGCCCAAAAAATCAATTGTCAGTCTTTACAAAATTCCATTCCCAGCACAATGCATCTAGCCATTTTCTGATGGGATGTTCTCTATCTTCAAAACAGAACTGGGTAAAGTGATCTTCATGAAAGTTATAGCTATGTCTCTTATTTTTCCAATGGTCTAAGAATCACATCATTTGGAGTTTTGTAGCACGAGTTATGGCTAAAAAACTGAAGCATATGCAAATAGACTTTCGGGTCTTTTAACACCTTACTTTCTAAAATTAAGCCCAATCTCTTTTACTCCTTTGAAAAATATAAAAACTAATGAATAATAATCAAATTTAAAGAAATAAAAAAAATTAAAATAACTCACTTAAAAATAAAACTAATTATAAAAACAACTAAAAATAAGTAAATTATAATTGAAAACTGAAGACTTAGCTAATATTTAATAACAAAATTAGACTAAAATAATTCTATAAGATAGAATTATCAGTATCACTGTCTTGGCACTCTTACCTTGCACACACTTCCCCCGCATGCGTTGTCTCCTTGGACATTTGTTGTGAGCTAGTCCACCATTGCCTCGATTCCTTAGCTTCATGATTGCTCAATTGGTCTAAATTGGTTCACGTCTGTTCCTTGGGCTTAGTGGCCCTTTTAGCTCTTGATTGTGGCAATCCCGTCACCATTGATCTTGGTTTCTTTTGGACTTCACGACACTCAATTGTTATGTGTTGTTACTCTCCTTAGTGCAACATTATGTTGTACAAGCTTGGTTTGCTTTTAAAATCCCTAGGCAACGAATGGTGGCACTCCCACCTCTACATTGGCCATTATCTCGAGTTATTTTAACTACTCGGTGGGTCTTTTTTTTTCATATGCAACACTAGGCTCCCTAACTATAACTAGTCCTTAGGTTTTTCTACAATCAAATATTCTACGAAGGTTTCCACATTCAACAAACGTGTAACACCCCGTACTTTGGCATGGTAGTAAATATACCCTTAAGGGTATGATAAAGGTCAATTATGATTAAGTGAAGAGTTTTGTAATAGTAAAAGATGAAAGGAACATTTTAAAATAAAATAATATTTTTTTGAATAAAATAATATAAATATTGAATTGGTTTTATTACACGAAGAATGTGTGAATCATACAATTGATCTACGTGGGGAAAAGGAAGTAGAAGGTTTATATATATATATAAAGATATGGTATCATATATAATATTCAAGGTGATGTATGGGTGACATAAATAAAGATATGGTATTATATAACACCCGAGAGCCTTAACAAAGCCCTGCCAAATTCTCCATTTTCATTCTTTATCCAAGTGGAGTTTAAAAGTCTTTTAAACATCTTAAATAAACTCATAACTCTCTTGAATACTTCAGCTACCTACAAGCCTCAAAAGTGCATCTCAATGATTTGTTTTGGTGATTCATAAGAGAAAAGGAAGATAGCTTAAAAAATATATAATTTCTTTTGTAGCCAAGGGTTGTAATTATTCTAGAGAGGATTTGAGATGTTCATAATGAAAGCTTGGTAATGGAGATCAAGTTAAGGTAAGAGAATCATGATTTTTAACTTGAGAATGCTTTAAGTATGTGTTAATAACTATGGAAATGTTTGGTGGTAGCAAGGTTAGCATGGTTTGAGAGGAAAGGCACATGCATTCCGCACAATCCAAGGTATTTAAGAAATTACTTTGAAAAGGAGCTTAAAGGCTATTGGATTACCTTGGAGTTTTAAATAGTATTAAAGGGTAAGTATGTCCCTTTGTTTTTAGCTCTAATAGTGATGAGATTTTCTAGATATTAAGTTATTTGAATCATGTTTGCAGCATTTAAACAATGGTGATGCTAGTTTCTCTCAAAATTTGAGAACCACCTATGGAAATTAGAGCATTTTGATACATTTTTAAGAGATTTAAAGTACTAAAAATAAGGTAAGGATTTTTAGAATATAAATTGGGTTTTAGTGTTATGATTTGAGTTTGATATTTTCTTTATGGTAGCAAATTAAATATGAAAATTTGGTGCATGTATATCCAAAAGTTTTCTAACGTAATTGGAGATAATTGAGTGTTATTGAGCTACATGAAGGAATCTATAATAGTATTAAAGGTAAGCATAATATTCATGAGTAGAAATATGTTTAATATATTTTTCCTCGAATGAGTAGAATTTAATAAATGTATATAGATTTTTAAAGGAACAAATGAAGTAAATTTTAAATGTTTGTAGTTGTTGTCCATATATTTAAATGATTAGTTTGAGACGAGTAATTACTAAAGCATGATATGTATTAATAGAAGCTGTTTAAATTGATGCCAATGGAGTTAAAAGAGGGATGGACCCAAACATATTATACTTTATATGTACACTTGAAATTGCCAATTTGCATTTTTAAGGTAAGTCAAATAATACTTGATATGCTATAGGTGAATGTTTATTTAAAAATCAAATTGAATGTTTATTTGTGGTCCGTACACCAAATTGTATAAAAGCAATGGCATATACATGGGTATTTGTGCAAAAATAAAATGAGAAAAATTGAGCTTATGAGATATAAAAGCACGACTTATCGCACAAAGTTTTACCCAAAGATCTGATATTAAATATGAAGTGATATATTATTTATGGTGGATGTAATTACAATTCTATATTAACTAATTTGACAATATATGAGAAGATTGAAATGCATCTAATAAATGTAGGTACAACTTATTTATGTGGCTCATTTGACATCAACATCTATATGAAAATCCCTAAAGGATTTAAGTTACCTGAAACACAAAATTTGAATTCTCGATAAATTTATTCTATTAAATTAAATATATATATATATATATATATATATATGAATTAAGACAATTCAGACACATGTGGTATAATTACTTTAGAGAATATTTGTTGAAAGAAGACTATAAAAACAATCTTATATGCCCATGTATTTTATAAAAAGATTTAGATATGAATTTGTCATAATGGTTGTTTATGTTGATAACTTGAATATTATTGAAACTCTAAAGAGTTATCAAAAACCATGGATTATTTAAAGAGAGAATTCGAGACGAAAAACCTTGGAAAACAACGTTTTGTTTTGGTTTTCAGATTGAATACTTGACAAATAAAATTTTTGTCTATCAATTTAATTATATAGAAAAAGTGCTAAAATGATTTTATATAGACAAAGCACATCTCTTAAGTTCATCAATAGTTGTAAGGTCATTAAATGTGAAAAAAGAGTATTTTAACCTCGTAAAGATAATAAAGAACTTTTTGGTCTTGAGATACTATATCATGGTACAATTGGAGCACTAATATATCTTGTTAGCAATACATGACCTGATATATCATTTGTTGTGCATTTATTAGCAAAATATAATTCTTATCTAACTCGAAGACATTAGAATGGAATTAATGTATACTTCGATATCTTCAAAGAACAATGGATATGGGCTTATATTATTCAAATGCATTAAAATCATATTTAATTGGTTATATAAATGCAGAATATTTATTTGATCTACATAAAGCTCGATCCCAAATAAGTTACTTGTTCACATATGGAGGTACAACTATTTCATGACGTTCTGTAAAACAAACTATAATTATTACCGCTTTTAACCATGCAGAGATTTTAGCAATTCATAAGATAAGTCGTGAATGTGTTTGGTTAAGATTTGTAACTCAACATATTCGAGAAACATGTGATTTATCAACTAAAAAAGAAATTCCAACAATATTGTACAAGGATAATACTATTTGTATAGCACACAGTTAAAGGAAAGATATATTGAAGGCGATTGAACAAAATATACTTCGTCAAAATTCTTCTTCACTCATGATTTCTAAGAAATGGGTGATATCAGCATTCAACAAATTCAGTCAAGTGACAATTTAACAGATTAATTCACCAAAGCTCTTTTTGCTACAACGTTGAAAAGTTGGTACAAAAGATTGGAATGCATCATTTTAAAGATATCTATAATGTAGTCATTAAGGGAGTAAAATATGCAATGTACTCTTTTCCTTCATCAAGGTTTTTTCTACTAGGTTTTTCTTGATAAAGTTTTTAATGAGGCAGTATTTCAAAAGCTTATTTTTTAAAAAAATTATGTACTCTTTTTCCTTCACACAGTTTTTTTTTCATGAGGTTTTTTTCTTGTAAGGTTTTAACAAGGCATATTTTTAATACAATAGACATTTAAGGAGAGTGTTGTGAACAAATGTGCAAATGTCTATTATGTTATGATCCAAGAAGTACAGACCAAGTCAAACAGCCAACAGTCAAGATACAAGAAATGTAATCTGATTTGAACTCTTAGATAAAATTAGATTAGGATTATGATTCAAGGAGTTGTTGACCTATAAATAAACCCTTCACTTCATTTGTAAATACACATGTAAATAAGATTTTCTTATCCCCTCTAAATATTTTCTCTTATATTTTTCTTATAGTTATTCTTTTAATTATATTTCATAACAATTATTAAATTTAATATTTTTTCTTCTAATCGAAAAAGGAGGAATGAATGACTCTTTGAATAAAAAAACACATACATTTATTATTAAAAAAATATTTCAATTCATGCATACAATACATATTAAGTAATTTTTTTTAGTTGCATTTAAGGTTTTGAGATTCAAGAATTTTTCAACTCTTTGTAATCCTTGTGGTGTGTATTTGCACAACCCATCACGAAAATTTCAATGGATTTTATTTTTATATAACTCGTTAAATTTAGCTTTTTAAGTAAGGATAGGGACATTTATTATAAAGTTAAATGCTTAAACGCAAGACTTTGACGTTAGAGCTATTGGCATTTCACTAATTTGAGCCGATAACAAAAGGGAAAGCATTATTTTGGTAAAGAAAATCGATAGCATATAGTCTATAAGATGATGGAGAGAATATAATAAGATAAAAATAAATATTGATAAAGTTAGCCGGCATTATTATCTGTCTTATGTTTTGTATAAGATAAAATAATTCTATCCTTAGTCCATTTTTTCTACGTGCAAGAGAATGGAAGGGAGGGGGTGCGGGGGTCAACGAATCAAATTACAAGGATTATAAATCTTCTTGCTGTTAAAGAAAATACAAAGACCAAAAGAGCCGGCACTTACTGCTTTGCCCTTGTATTGTTCCGATAGTTTTCATTTTTGTTTTCAACCATCAAGAGAGAGAAAAAAAAAAAAAGGAGGAAGAGGGGAGAGACAGGTTAGCTAGTGTTGCGGGAGAAGTCTTTTAGGGCCCAATTGGACAATGATTTAATCAAATCGATCATTCAAGATTAGATACAACAAAGACATGACTAAATTTAATTAAATATAAAATCATTAAGTTTGACCTAATTATTTGATTTTTATATATGATTTTAAAGGATTAAATTCGATTACATTATAGTGTAATTTAAAAAAACTCTTGTGATCGATGATATTATTAACACTAATAGCAGTCAATTATAAGTAATAATAAAAATTTGATATTTGAATTAACATCTAACATAATAAAAATCATATAACTTATTATGATACAAAACATCCTTTTGACCACATCAATAGGCTTGATCTATTCCAAAGGAGATTGGATGGATGGAGCATGGTTGCCAACGTCTCTCTTTTCCTTTCTCTTCGAATTGAAAATATATATATGTATATATGAAAGGTAAATAAGGGTAGAATGGTCATTGCCTATTCCTATCTCTGATGGTCGTTATCTCTAAATCTCCTCAGTGTATTGTCCCTTTTGGTAATTTCCCAAAAGAAAAGGCCGAGCCAAGACGTGGAAGGAAAGTCTTGGGACCCTTCCAGAGAGAAACGACCATTTAAAATCCCATTTTTAAAGACTAGAAAAAACCAAGTCTTCGGTCTTCATCCATCAACTCGTTCAAAAACCTCTGAATTCGCATTGCAAAGCCCCCCGGAAAAGCAAAATCCAATGGCGGAAGCGCCGGCGGAAACTGTTATGGGCTCGGAACTGGAATCTCTGGCCATCCCACCGTTGGATCCGTTGTATCTCTCTACAGATCTAGGGTTTTCTCTCGACGACGACGACGATTTCCAAATCACCTTCGACGATTTCGACCAGTTCTGCTTTCCCTCCGATTCCGAACACTTGCTCATACCCGATTCTTCTACTACACCCGATTCCGATGTGGAAAGGTACCTTAATTCTTCCTCCCCGGAGCTGGGTAGTTGCAACGGGCCCGATTCTTCGGGTAATTCCCACTCTCCTCTCTCTTCTTCAGGTTCCGGAAATTGTGCTTCGGCCGTTTCCGAAGCCATGAATGCTACCTCCCCGGATTCTGAAAACATAGTCGATCAAAAGATTAGTGTTGAAGAAATTGGGAAAAGGCGAGTGTCTAAAAGAAAGAAAGACCGCGAAGAAACAGATTCCAGCAAGTGTAGAAGATCATCGTTAACCCCCAGTGTAAACAACTCTAACTCCAATTCTGATAATAATAATAATGATAATTCGAATGCGCCGAGCGAAGAGGAGGAGAAGAGGAGGGCGAGGCTCATGAGGAACAGAGAGAGTGCACAACTGTCAAGGCAGCGGAAGAAGCATTACGTGGAAGAGCTGGAGGATAAGGTTAGGACTATGCATTCTACTATTGCTGATTTAAATAATAAGATAGCTTATTTTATGGCTGAAAACGCTACCTTGAGACAGCAGTTAAGTACTGCCGGTGGTGGTGGTGGAGGCGGAGGTGCTGTAATGTGCCCTCCACAGCCATTGCCTATGCCAATGTATCCACCGATGGCATACCCATGGGTGCCCTGTGCTCCGCCCTATGTGATGAAGCCGCCAGGGTCTCAGGTGCCATTGGTGCCTATTCCGAGGTTGAAATCACAGCAGCCATCAGTGCCTGCTTCCAAGGCTAAAAAGAATGAGAGCAAAACTAAGAAGGTTGCTAGCGTTAGTTTACTGGGTATGTTGTTTTTCATATTATTGTTTGGTGGGTTGGCCCCAATTGTGAACGACAAATATGATAATACGCCTGTTGGGTCTGGTTTTGTTGGTGATGGGTTTTATGAAGTGCATCGCGGGAGAGTTTTGAGAGTTGATGGTCATTTGAATGGGTCTAACAATAGTAGGGATGTAGCATTTTCTTATGGGAAGTTCGACCGTAGGAATAGAGTTCATGGTAGAGGATCAGAGTCTGGTGTTGAGCAGAAAGAGAAAGGGGCGCATAGTGTACCTGGTTATATGAGCAATGGTAGTGAGCCTCTCACTGCCTCCTTATATGTACCAAGAAATGATAAGCTTGTGAAAATTGATGGCAACTTGATAATTCATTCTGTTCTGGCCAGTGAGAAAGCCATGGCCTCTCATAAGGCTTCTCAAAAAAAGAACAAGGAGACAGGTTTGGCGATCCCTAACAATTTCTCTCCAGCACTGGCAATTCCTGATACCAGAGAGAATGGAGGAAAACGTTCCCGTGAATACAGAAACCCTGCAGAAAGACAGATGGCTCTTTCTTCAGGCAATGCTGATGCTTTGAAGGACCATTTCAAGTCAACTGTGGCGGATGGTAAGATGCAGCAGTGGTTCCGAGAAGGACTGGCAGGTAATTCTTTGCTATTACATTATCTAATTATGTACATAGGGTGCTTTTCTGGATGTGAATGTTCTATTATATTGGATAGCAATTTTTAACTTAGGTGTTGGTACTTGCTGGAAGCCAAATGAGGTGAAGAAATTTTTGCTTGGCCATTGTCCCAGTTTGGGGCTTAAAGTTAGGTAGCTTTACTCCAATCAGTATGGGTTGGCAATGATTAATATAGTTGTGGCACAAACATGGTCCTGATAGATAATTGTTTTTGTAATGTCATCCTTTTCTTGGCTCTACCATTTGCTGTGAGTAGTGTACTGAGTAGAATTTTGTTTCTTTCCGGTTCAAATGGTCTAGGTTTTTATTGTGGTTAGTAATTGGTACCAAACTTCCACCCCCACTGCCACCCCCACCCCTGTAAAAAGAAAAAGATAGGGGAAAAAAGTAAAAGAAATTAATGATAGTTGCTAGCTAACGTTTAATTATATTTTAATATTGTAGATTTAAATGTGAAGAGCAAATTAATGATGTTTCACAAGATTAAAAAAATAACACTCAATTATGTTCTGACAGCATTGGATTTAAAAATTTAGTTCATCATGTCTCTGTTATATAGGCATGATTCTAATGTAGAAACTTTCATCTTCAAGTTAGATAACTAGATAACCATGCTTCTGACTCATATTTGTTAAAAACATACTAATGATGTCATTCAGAATATACTGCTGATTATTTAAGCCTGTGATATTTTTATCTTTTGTTGTCTTAAGATTGAAGTAAAATCTATTGCAAGAGGATGAACCCTGTTCTCATTGTATCTGTCATGTACTAAAAGACTGTTTTTTTGTCTTCCTTGTTGTAGGACCAATGCTAAGTTCTGGCATGTGCACTGAAGTATTCCAGTTTGATGTCTCTGCTGCCATTGTTCCTGCTTCCTCAGTTACCAATGTTTCTGCAGAACATCATCAGAATGCTACTCGGCATAACAAGGGAAGAAACAGAAGGATTCTCCATGGTCATCCTGTTCCCCTCTCTAGATCTGATGTAAACATAACTGAACAGCATGTTGGAAGAAATTCTCCAAAGGAAAATTTTAAAGGTAACAAAACTGCCTCTTCTATGGTAGTTTCTGTGCTTTTTGATCCCAGAGAGGCTGGTGATGGGGACATCGATGACATGATTGCACCAAAGCCGCTTTCTCGGATCTTTGTTGTTGTGCTTGTGGATAGTGTCAAGTATGTTACCTACTCCTGCATGCTTCCGCTGCCTGGTCTTCATCTGATGACTGCTTGAGGATAAAAGCTGGTTGCTGTTGTAAGAAAGAAGCTCACAACTTTGGCTTCTAGTGTTTTTTGTGTATATGATAGACTAATTATCATCTATATCAGCTAGGAACAACTTTTATCACATTTTAACCTCTCTGTGTACTTTGGATTGCCTTCAATAGGCTTAACTTTTGCTACACCGTGACAAACTGTGGTACTAAACTACATATGCTAATATAAGCTCAGATTTAGAACCATACCATAATGCCATCTGTAATGTATGCTCATATTTAATGCCATCCCTTCCTCTTTAGTTCTTTTAATGGTGAGCCATATCATACTCTCCCTTTGATTTTTTTTTTTTCAATTTTTTGGATGTATCAAAAAGGAAATTCTTTTATATTTTATATTATAAATTTATTTTTCATAATTTTTTTTTAAAAAATTTCGCATTATTAAACAACATCTATATTATAAAAAAAATTTTAAAATTTCAATATAAAATATGTTAAAAGTCAAAGTTTCTGTTTTAATTTTTTGTGACTGGAAAAGTGAAACATTTTTGTTTAATAATCGAAAAAAGTTTAATTTTTTTATGTAAAATATTATATTAAAAATTTAATATTTTTTTGTTGTTTGGATAACTTTTTGAAAAGGCTTTCTGTTATTTAGATATTGTGAAGAAAATATTTTTTATTACAAAAATATTAATATTTATCGATTATGCAAGGTATTTTAGAATTTTTTTAATATTAAAATATTATAGGATATTTAATTTTTTATTAATTTATTTTTATCATATAGTTCTGTAATATTGGTTAGTTTGGTAAGAGAAGAAATCATGAACCGGAAATTAAAAGAAATGAGAGATTTTCATGTGTGAAAAACTTATTTTTTATTTTATATAAAATTTTTCTTTAATTGATCATAATTATTTTACATTATATTAAAGATCATAATATCTTGGTAAAAATAATTACAATGATATATGATCCAAATAATTGAATAAAAATAACTAATGATGTTGTCTTTGAAAAAAGAATAATAAACAAAGAAATGCAAAAAAAGGAGAAAAGATAATTATACTTTATTGCTTTGTGCAATTGATCTCACAAGAAGTTCCTAATATTTTTCAAGTGAGATTGATTTCAAAGAGAAGAGAAGCTAGATGGAGTGCAAGATATTTTACCTTTGCATTGATAAAAGTGTTTTTCTTATTCCAAACAGGGGAAAAAGCTGAAAAGCTTTTTGAAATAACATTTTAACATCTTTATAAATACTGGATCATATAAATCATTAATGTCATTGTGTTAGTTGAATATTGTTAAACAAAATGATATAAAAAGTGGCTTAAATACAAAATGATACAAACTCAACTAAGATTGTTAAATCATTAAGTTAATGTATTCCCTTCTTCAAAAAGTGAGTTCAAATCACTCTTCTCCCAAAATATAAAAAAAAAATCGATGTTTATCTCAATTTTAATGTTTATTTCAACTGATTATATTTTAATTATCATTGTTAAAGTAATGACCCAAACTCTTCTTCCAAACTCCAATCCGAATTGACCCAAACTCTAAAAAGTTGGACCCAATACAATCTACACCCTAAACAAATCGAATCCAAAAATCATGTTAAAATAAGGACATCTTACATTATATATAAAATGATTTGATATTATTTTTCTTAATTGAAGAAAAGGGGATTTGGATTTAGAAAATTATGTATCAACTAATGAGTTAAATACTCGAATGTGATTTGATACTCGTTTATCTTTGAAAATGTCCAAACTCAAAATGACCCAATCCCAAAAATGATTGAAACAGAAAAATCTTAACAAAATTGTAAGGATATTAGTATTAAGTTTTTCATTAGTTTAAAAAGTACTACTCTTGCGGTGCCGATGTCACGAAGAAATGCCTTTTCATAAAAAAAAAATAAAAAGTACTGCTTTATGGCTAACATTGAAGGCAGTTACTAGTAAATAAATTGGTGGCATTAGGGCTATTACTCGCTAGTACTAGTGCATGGGGCACGATTTTCCTTATCTACAAGGACCAAACCAGATAAGATCGGGGAGCACAATATATCCATCACACCCTTCAATTTTCTGTTTCCTCCCACAAAAACACAACAGCATGGCCTCTGCTACACTAACTCTTCTATCTCCCCTCTTCCCAAATTCTCTGAACTCTTCCCTCAAACTTAGAATCTCAACAGTGCCAAGAAATGGAAGTTCTACGTTAATGCAAGAAAACCTGAAACTCGATGAGAAAGTAAGTCTGAGGAGAGAAGTGTTGAAAGGACTCGCAATGTTGCCGCTGCTGGTGTTGGGAGCAGCTCCCGTTTCAGAAGCAAGAGAGGTGGAGGTGGGGTCTTATCTTCCTCCATCTCCCACCGACCCTTCTTTTGTTGTCTTCAAGGCCTCCCCCAAAGACACCCCAGCTCTACGTGCAGGTAATTGATATCAAGCTTCACCGCTCCAGGTTTGTTAATTGTAATTCTAACTGCTGGTTTAGTTTGTATGTGCTAATAATACTTGAAATTTAGTTAATTTGTCGCAGGAAATGTGCAGCCCTACCAGTTCCTCATTCCGCCAAGTTGGAAACAAAGTCGCGTGGCCAACATATTATCAGGCAATTACTGCCAGCCTAAGTGTGCAGAGCCTTGGGTTGAAGTGAAATTTGAAGACGAGAAGCAGGGAAAAGTGCAAGTGGTGGCATCTCCTTTGATACGTCTAACCAACAAGCCAAATGCATCAATTGAAGAAATTGGGAGTCCCGAGAAGGTGATTGCCTCTCTTGGTCCTTTTGTCACTGGAAATTCCTATGATCCTGATGAACTCCTGGAAACATCTGTTGAAAAACGTGGCGAGCAGACGGTAGGTGCAAACAATCCTTTTCTCTAGCCCTTCTTCTCATTGCTAGTATATATTACTAATTTCACTACTTCTTATACTTCAATGGCTGGTACAAGGGAAACGGAAAGAGAAAGAAACATGGAGTGGAATAAATTAGTCTTTACCTGCTCATCTTTAGTTAGGGAAAAGATAAATAAAATGAGACTAAATTACACTACGCTCTCTTAGGTTTGAAACTATACTGTTTTGATTCTTGCAGTTTAAAACGTAATCTGTTGGTCATATACTTTTCTCCGCTGTTTATTTTCACTCCTTTCCTTCCCTTTTCTTCCTAGTGGATGCAATGCCAATGTTTGAACATGAATCATTCAATTAAAATGAAGAAAGAACATGAGGCGTTCAAGTTGAAAATTCGAATCAAACTACTGGGTTGATTTATTGAAAGCATATGACTTCTTGGGAAGTCTTGTTTGGGCATTTGACTCATTGGTTGATGTATCATTATTGTCTAGAGAGTAGAGAGTAGGGCTCCAATCCCCTTCTTCAATTAAAAAAAAAAAATCAAAAGTTCAAAAAATCTAAAATAAGAATTTTGAGAGAGGATTTCAATGAGCTACAGAGGAGTTGAAATAGTATAGACAACGGTAAAGAGAGATAGATTAAACAAAAAGGTAGCCAAATTATATAGAGATATTACTAAAGCAAAGAGGCACAAATTAGGTTCAGGGATATTGGAACCATGGTTCCTTCATTCAAACTAATGCTTTATGCATGTAGATAGAAGGTTCAGGGTAATGCCCACTTCTGCTTTTGTTTCTTCTTGTTAAAACCCGTCTTCTCATTTTAAGCTTGGGGGCTTTTTGCAGTACTACAAGTATGTTCTTGAGACACCATTTGCTCTGACGGGTTCCCACAACCTTGCAAAGGCAACGGCAAAAGGAAGCACTGTTGTATTGTTTGTGGCTAGTGCAACTGATAAACAGTGGCCGACATCCCAGAAAACTCTGAAAGCCATGCTTGATTCATTTGAAGTCTAGCTCTCTGTTAGATATGTAGAAAGCAAAAACACATGTTAAATTATCATTCTCTTCTTCTTCTTCCTCTCTCAAATCATTCTGTTTATATTTGATTCACATTTATCAAATTGCAAAGTGGTAGAGGATGATACACACTGCTCTAAACCTCAATAAACCGAAGCTTTTTTCACCCTGTGCAGTATATGACACATCTATACGGCTTTGTGGTTGATACAAGTTTCCAAGGGGAGGCTTCTTTTCATTTGAAGAGAACATTCCAAGGGTTACAACTTTAACTTTGAGTTTCAAGATCTTAGGCTTAAAACTTTAAAGTAGAAGGTGTGGAGAATTATCTCTTTATTGTGTCAACCGCAAAGCAAAATATTTCTATATATATATATATATATATATATAACATTCAGAATAAAAATTGTGATGGAAACACCAAATTCAAATACAATAATATGGAATTGCATAATAAAATGTAAGCTATTTTTGACGAGTAGAGAATATTCAAAATATTTCAAACGTTATAATTCATAATAAATGAGTTGTATAAAAAATAAAAGTGTAAGACCAAATTTTGCATATTGATTTTGGAATAAATAAAGGGATAATTTGGATTTACAAATAAAAATAAAATGAGAACTATAGTTATGATAAGCTTTAAAAGAGATAAGTGAATCTGGTTAGATTTTTTACTTATTTCATTTTGACTCATGTTTTACATTTTATATTTGATTTATCTCAATAATTATCTCCAAAATGATAAAAATAATTGATTTTTTGTAATGAATGTTTTTATGAATATCCATTTATATTATGCATATCTAAATTTGGATGTAAATTAGATTGGATGAAGATTGGAATTTAATCCATCTATCTAATATCTTAGTATTATCTTCATCTTGTAAATTCAATCTAGATAAAGGATTATTAACTTATAAATAGGCCCCTTCACTTTATTTGTAATTACACTTGAATAAGATCTTCTTACTCCGTCTAAATACTTTCTTTTATATTTCTCTATAGTTGCTCTCTTAAGATTTATTTCATAATACGTTATCAATACAATCCTCTGATCTCTCAAGTTTTGAAATTATTTTTCATCATCTCCAAGCTTTAAAAGGATTTACAAAAGAGGAAAAGGAGAGCATGAAAGCTCCTAATCTAGTGACAGGTTGTGTCCCATACAACGCCTATCCACCAGCAAATAGGTTGCAATTTTTAAGAAAAAAAAAAGCTTTAAAAGGATTTAATTTCTAGTTGTAACAAATTAGGTAAATGACTTGTTATTTTTTTAATATTTTCATTCCCTAAAAATCAACCACAATATAAATTTTGCTATCGTATAATATATATATATATATATATTATTTTGTCCTTTGATAAGAAAGTGAAATTGCTAATATATAGCTATTAATGAAAAATCATGAATGTTTATTCCTTAAAATGAATGTGACAAACAAACTACTAATAAAAAATTATGAATCTGTCTATTCCCTGAAGTGAATGCAAAATCATTTAATAATTATTATCATCATAATAATTTGCACTACCATTATTTTAATTCTAAGAATAATTTTAACACCAGAAGTGGATGAATAGTTTTACCATCAGAATCTAAGAATAGTTTTACCTCCAGAAATGGATAGATAATTTTACCACTTGAAGTGAATGGATACCTTAACCCATTATCCCACAAGAATTGGATAACCCATCAAGAAATGGATGAATACTTGTAACCCACCAAAAGTGAATGAATACTTTTAATCTATCAGAAGTGGATAAATAATGAAAAGACAAAATTGGAAAGAATAAAAGGAATGTTGAAAACATATTGTTATTAATGTAGCATGAAAGACCATTAGTCGCGTACCTGTTGTATGTCTTGAATTTTACCAAGCATCACTGAAAACTTTGTGATAATTTTAATCATGGCCAAGTTGATATAGCACATCAAGATGTTTGTCAATCTTGAAAGAGGAATTGATTATATGATTGGTAATGGAAATATCCATTGTTGATTTTTTTGTCCTGAAAAAGGAATTGATCATTTGATTGGTAATGGAAATACCCAAGAATGAACTTAATAGTAATTGGTATATTTTAGTATAACTATATTATGAAGATGCTTTAATATGTTTTATTATATTTAAATGATATTTTCTTATTATGTGTTTTAATTATATATTTAATGTTCTTTCATATTAACTTGTAAATTTCTTATTGTATATATCTTATTTTATTGAAAAAAAATATGGATATTCATATTGTTGGATCTAAAATCCATAATGTAAATATATGTCTAACAGACATTGCTACAATGCACACTATATTTAAAGACAAGAACAATTTTTTTCACTTGAAGATGGAAAAAACCAATGTCAATACAATATTTGGTGGTATAAAATTAATTGAAGGCTTCGGAAGAGCTAATATTTTACTACATTGAGAAATATAATTTATAATAGAGGATGTATTGTTTTCTATTAAATCTCAAAGAAGTTTATTTAATTTTGAAGATATTCGTCTAAATAGATATCATATTGAGACAACAAATGAAAGAGACACTTAATGCCTCTATATTACATATATTATCTCAAGTAAGAAGTGTGCGTTGAAAAAAAAAGTATTACTCGCTTTGCTCTCTAGATTAAACTACACAAATATTAGAATGATTGAAACTCATAGTAAACTAGAAGCTTACTAATGATTTTAATATTTGACATGACCAATTAGACCATCTTGGATCAATAATGATGCGAAAAATTATTGAAAATTAATATGATCATTTATTGAAAAACCGAAAGATTTTTTACTCTAATAAAATATTCATGTGCTACTTGCGCTCAAGGTAAATAAATAATAAGGCTATCACCAGCTAAAGTTGAGACTGAATCCCTACATTTTGAAACATATTCAGGGTTATATGTGGATTCACACATCCACCATGTGAAACATTTAGATATTTTATGGTTTTAATCGATGTATCGACTAAATAGTCAATGTGTACTTATTATCAACTTGCAATTTGACATTTGTAAAATTAATCGCCCAAATCATTGGTTTGGAAGCACATTTTTCTAATTATGTAATCAAGACAATTTGTCTTGATAATGCTGGTGAATTTACATCTCAAGCATTTAATATTGCATATTAGTTGGAAATACTGTTGAAAAACCTATTGCTTATGTTCATACACAAAACGGTCTAACAGAATCATTTATCTAACACTTCCAACTAATTGCAATGCCATTACTTATGAAATTCAAACTCCCAATTTCTATTTGGGGGTATGCTATTTTTGATGCAGCAGCATTTGTATACATCAGGCCAAATGAGTTATTATAAATTCTCCTTTATATGATTAGTTTATGGTCAGGAACCAAATATTTCTCATCTAAGAATTTTTTGGTATATGGTATATATTTTAATTGCTTCACCGCAATGCACAAAGATGAGTCCTCAAAGGAGATTAGGAATATATGTTGGATACAAATATCTTTTTGTAATTAAATATTTAGAATTATCAATAGGAGATTTATTCATGGCAAAGTTTGTCGATTGTAATTTTAATGAAACAATTTTTTCAATATTAGGGGGAGAAAATAAGCAATTGAAAAAGAAAATTTCTTAGAATGAATTACCATTATCTAGTTTTGATCCTTGCACAAATCAATATGAACTTGAAGTTCAAAAGATAATTTTTTTGTAAAATATAGTAAATCAGTTGTTAGACGTTTTCACTAACCTAAAGAGAATAACTAAATTTTATATACCAGCTGCAAATGCTCCTATTAGCATTGATGTCCCTATAGGACAAGGCTTGCCAGAAGCGTGGAGACCAATCGGTTCCGAAGATAAAATCCTCAAAAAAGAAAAAGAGCAAAAATTCAAGATGGTTAGAGAGAGGAATTAAAAACTCTAGAAGAGACCCCTGACATAATTGATAAAAATTTCAGAAGAAATTCAGGTATATGAAATCATTGAAAATGAAGAGATCTAAATTAATTATGTCATGACAGAAAAAAATGGAACTGGAATGAAATAAACGTCGATGATATTTTTGTATATAATATAGTGCTCAATATTATTAAAGAAAAAAGAGGATCTTGAACTTAAATTTATTGAAGAATGTAAACATAGAAATGATTAGCCAATATGGAAAGACGTAATTATGGAGGAATTGAATTTACTTGCAAAACATGAAGTTTTTCGACCTATAGTCTATACATCAAATTGTATAAAACTAATAAGATATAAATGTGAATTTGTGTTAAAACGAAATGAGAAAAATGAGATTATGAGATATAAAGTATGGCTTGTCATGTAAGGTTTTAGTTAAAGACCTGGTGTTGAGTATGAAGAGATATATTCTTTGTGGTGGATGCAACAATTCTATATTAACTACTCTAGTAATAAATGAGAAGATTGAAATACGTCTGATGAATGTAGCTACAACCTATTTATATAACTCACTTGATAACAATGTCTATATGAAAATCCCTGAAGAATTTAAGTTACCTGAAGTACAAAATTTGAATTCTTGAGAAATTTTGTCACGACCCGAAACTCCCATCGAGCCCGTGATAACAGCCGCGATATCCCGATAGACATTCATTATTCGAAATGCCAATCGAAACCCTGCAAGGCTTAACATCAGTTTTCTTGCTTCCCCTATGAGTATTAGTTGCTCATATCATATTTTAAAAGATTATAAGCTATTTCCAAACCAAAACAATAAAAAAATAATTTTCGTCTCTCAGGGGTATTTTGATCATTTTTTTTGAAAATTTTAAAACTAGCTAATAATGTAGTATGCGAGTGCAAAACACATATTTCATAATAAAAAAAAAGTTTATGTCACGACCCGAAACCTCCCTCAAGCCCATGATAATCGCCGCGACGTTCCGATTGACACTCATTATCCGGAATGCCAACCGGAACCCCGCAAGGCTTACATATCAGTTTCTTTCCTTTCTTGTGAGCAATCGTTGTTAAATATCGAGTTTTTAGAGAATATACATTATTTTAGATAAAAAACAATCAAAATAAAATTTTCGCCACACGGGTATTTTGGTCATTTTTTCTCAAAAATTTCGAAACTGGCCAAAACGTAATATACAAGTACAAAACACATAATTCATATTCAAAATGAGTTTAAAAGTCTAAAATCTTCATTTAAAACGAAATTATGGTTATTTGAATATAATAAGAAAATAAAAGAAATATTAAGGGAAATATTCTATTTTCTTATAAAACAATATTTATAGAGTTATACGTGAATAATTTTTATAGCGTAAAAGCTAAATAAATTTATACATACTGAAATACAGTAAGCCAAAATATTTAATTTAATTTACAATAACAAGAGGGCCCCCGAATAAACAAAAGTAAAGAGGACTGTGAACCTACGGTTTGGAAAATGCAGATCC
>NC_030854.1:18816589-18853362 GCF_000208745.1 Theobroma cacao | reverse complement strand
TCTTTTTTTCTTCCTTTCCTCTCTATTTCCTCTCTTGTTCTTCCTTATGGCCGGCCAGCACTTAAAATGGGGTTTAAATGGGCTGACTTTTCATTAAAAAAATATTATTTCATTTTTTAAAATGCCACGTGTCACTTTCCCATTGGCCCATTTTTAAAATTTCATCCATTTGTTTCCAAATTTTCACCATACACTTGTCCCATATATTCATAACTTAGATAAAATTCTCAGACTTATCCAAAATCTCGGTGGAGTAATTTTTGAAATTTACACTTTTACCCCCGTAAAAGTGAAAAATTACATTTTTGCCCAAAAAACTGAAGAATTGCCCATAGACATATTTTTCATCCCTTATACTCATACCATTCTCCAATTTGTCAAATTTGATCTAAATTCTCTCAAAATCTCAAATTTTTTCCTCGGGTGGCAAAATTACGATTTTTGCCCCTACACTCCAAAAATCACCAGAATTAAACTTTTCACTTCCTATTGTTAAATTATACTCCAAATAGTTAATCTTGGTCAAAATTATTTAGCAAAAGTGTTTAAACAATTCTATATGGACAAAGCATATCTATTGAGTTTACCAATAGTTGTAAGGTCACTAAATGTGAAAAAAAAGACCCTTTTCGACCTCGTGAGAATAATGAAGACCTTTTTGGTCCTGAAGTACCGTATCTTATTGTAATTGGAGTACTAATGTACCTTGCTAGCAATATATGACTTAATATATCATTTGTTGTAAATTTATTAGCAAAATATAGTTATTCTCCAACTTAAAGATATTAGAATAAAATTAAACATATGCTTCCATATCTTCAAGGAACAATCGACATGGGCTATATTAGTTAAATGGGTTAAAATATAATTTAATTGGTTATGCAAATGTAGGTTATTTATCTGATCTACACAAGGCTCAATCCCAAATGGGTTGCTTATTCATATGTGGAGGTATATCTATTTCATAGTATTTTGTAAAACAAACTATAGTTGCTACTTCTTCTAACCATGCAAAAATTTTAGCAATTCATTGAACAAATCGTGAATGTATCTGGTTAAGAACTGTAACTCAACATATTCGAGAAACGTGTGGCTTGTTAACCAAGAAGAAAATTCCAGTAACGTTATATGAGGACAATACCGCTTGCATAGCACAATTAAAAAAAGATACATTAAAGACGATAAGACAACACATTTTTCGTCAAAATTCTTTTTCACTTATGATCTCTAAGAAAAAGGTGATATTAGTGTTCAACAAATTTAGTCAAGTGACAATCTAGTAGATTTGTTCACCGAAGTCATTACTATTGCAATATTTGAAAAGTTGGTACAAAAGATTGGAATGCATCATTTTTTAAAGATTTTTATAATGCAGTCATTAAGGAGAGTAAAATACGCACTGTACTCTTTTCCTTCATCAAGGTTTTTCTCATTAGGTTTTTCTTGATATGGTTTTTAATGAGGTAGCATTTCAAAAGCATATTTTTGAAAAAACTTATGTACTCTTTTTCCTTCACTCAAATTTCTTCCCATGAGGTTTTTTCTTTGTAAAGTTTTAACAAGGTATATTCTTAATACAATGGATATTCAAGGAGAAGTGTTATGAATATTTTTGTGAATATCCATTTATACTATGTATATTTAGATTTGGATGTAAATTAGATTAAATGAATATTAAGATTTAATCCATCTATCTAGTCTCTTAGTATTATCTTCATCATGTAAATTCAATCTAGATAAGGGGTTATTAACCTATAAATAGGCCTCTTCACTTCATTTGTAAATACAATTGAATAAGATTTTCTTGCTTCCTCTAAATACTTTCTCTCCTTCTAAGTACTTTATTTTATCTTTCTCTATAGTTGTTTTTTTATATTTATTTCATAATATCATTATTTGGAGATAATTAATGAATTTTTCCTTCAATATACGTCGTTTATCTCACCATCTTAACCATTTGTTCACTTAGCTCTAGCTATACTTGCATCCCACTATTATTCATTTCACCCCACCTTAAGCAATTCTCTTCTTCCTCTCTCTTGTGCTCTCTTCTCCACTCAATGCACTAGAGCCCTTGTCGTTCGATGATAGTTAGGCAAGTGTCTTGGTTAGACTCAAGTTCACTTTAGGCTAGAAAGTAGAGACCAAGCCCTAATCTAGAAAGTCCAAAAGATCCTAGACTAGCTCAGAAGGTCTAAAAGGTTTAGATGAGCCCAAAAAATCCAAATGAGCCTGAAAGGTCTAAACTGGCCCAAATGATGTTAGGACAAGTTTGTAATCAAGATTGCAATAGCTATGAAAATTTAAATTTTTTTCCATCATCACCATAATACTTTGGTTTGTTCAACATAGAAAACTCTAACTACAAGAAAGAATATAGTAATACCTTTGAACCTTTTGATTCTACTTCAATATAGTTCGAAACCCTAAAAGCTAAAATCTCCAAGCACCAAGAGCAATGATTGTCCCAACCCATAAGTTGCCTAAATGTCTAGCTTATAATGGCGATCCATACCAATGGCTAGTGAGAAAATTTTTGAGGGAAGGGAGTGTATAGAGATACATTATGTTCTTTTAAGCATGTCATTTTAGTAAAATGCTTTCTTTATCTTTATGTTTATAATTGTCATCATTAACTAATGAGATTAATGTTAGGAAAGACCATGCAATCATAACTAGTGAGAATGATGCTGATTAGGTACAAACCAGATATGTTATTTATTCATCAACAAAACTATAGACAATTAAGACTAGAGTGGTTCAGAGATTGTGGGGAAAAGGTATAATCAGTAGGCAGTGTGTTCAACAAGAAGATTGGGGGGTTTCATATGCATATGGAGAGAGGAATTTTTTGAGTTGTCTGAATGTGTTGAGAATATATATTTTATTATCTTAGTAAGAAAGGTTAGAAAAATGGGTAGAGTATGTGGGTTCGTTAATGTCTACGCTTTTAATGAGGAAACAACAAAAACATTGTGTGTGTAACACCCCTCAATTGTTGATGTAAACTAAGAATGATTTATGAACTATGTGGAGTCCTGAGGACGTTGATAATAGGATATGTATGCCTAATGTTTAAGAGTGTATATATTGACACTTAGGCAAATTTGAAGAAATATGTGATGAATCCCATAATTTAAGGTTTTAATCTAAGTTTGATGTCGTGTTTGTGGATTTATATGTGTATGTGATTAAGTTAAATGAACAATTTGAGGTGTGATATTAACAAGGAACGATTTGGGGGTGTTAAACCTAAATTTTTAGAAGTTTTGAAAGCTTAGAACTACCTACAGGGGTGAAAGTATAAATACATACCTTAATGTATCGATACATTCTTGGCAAGATGAACAACAAAGGCCCCAGGAAGCATAGTCTATTGATACCTTTGAGAATGTATTGATAGATTTGGCTAAAGATGAACATGTATCGATACATTGTCTAAATGTATCAATACATTGAAGTAGAAAACACCCAGGGCATTTTTGCCCGAAATGTATTGATACATTGCCCCAATATATCGATACATTCATTTGAAATTAGGGCAAATGTATCGATATATGAGAGAGGAAAAACAAAAATAAAAAGGGATTTTGGGCCATTTCACCCAACCCTTTCTCTCAACTTTTTCTTTCTCTTTTTCTCTCTAGAAACCCGAAACCCTAAAGCCCCAAATGGATTTTTTAAGTAATTTAAAGCTATTTGGAGCTTAAGAAACCACTATGGAGGTAAGATTTAATGTTTTTACTGATTATTTTTCAATTTAATCTATTAATAACTTCGAATCTAACTTTTTTCCAAATTTGGTATGCTTCCCTCTTTGGCTTAGATTGAGTAATTTGAGAGCTAAGACTCATGCAATCTAACTTCCAAGGTACAGGTTTAGCTCATTAATGAAGAATTTAAGCTTGAATAGTTGGAGTGCTAAGATTTAGTTAATTGTGTGAAAAATTAGCATTTTTCAAAGGCTAAGAATAATTAACCTTTTGATGTTCTGATGTGTTTGAAGGGGGAAATTGAGTTAATCGACTCCTTGGCAAGCTAGACAATGATCAGAGGCTAAGGATCGGAGCTTGGTTAGGAATGCCTCTTATTGTCACTATGAGTGGGATTTAAGCTAAATGCATGTGATGCATAACGCACTATAAGTGAGTTGCATTAGTAGTAGATTTTGTACATAGGCCTAGATGAATGAACCTAAGCTAGAGAACAATATATGTGTATATGTATATATGTGAATTGTGTGTGATTATACTGTGATGTGAGCCACATAGGTAGCCTATGTTGTGTAAGCCTGAACTAAGAGGCTTGTAGGCAATGTTGAACCCCTATAAGTGGATTACCCTTGGTGATTGGTATGTCAAGGCGATTTGATTGCATGAGGCCTTGGATACTTAGAGGAACCTAGAATTTAATCGAGGTTAAGATGATTAAAGCGTGATATATGTGAATTGAGGTTTGATACAAAAAATGTGAATGATAAAGGCATAATGGTCTTAATTGTGGATTCGTACCTCTGTCTGAGGGATAAATTTTGGACATTGATTTGATTTGTGGATGAGTGGAGTTCGATGCCTTGTGACTATGTTCGTGCCTCAAGGATGACGGTAAGTAGGGGCGGTAGTTGATATCTAGCTTGTGATTCTCATCTGTAGTATACAATGCCATCGATTAGGAGATTACTCTGATTGATGATTGTGATGCAACTTGCTTGAGAATACTCTGGGTGATGCCGACCATTGGGAGATTTCTTTGGTTGATGACTTTAACGTTTCACTAACTACTTCAGTGTTAAGCGTGATTTGTTTTTTTGTCAACGACTTTGGCCCTGTGCGTGACTTGATTTTTCGCTGACTAGCCACCGAGCGTGATTTGATTATGTCCAAGGAAGGACCACTTGTTGATTTGATTCGTGTATGGCGTGAGATAGCCGTGAAAGGCTTAGATAAAGGTGATATGATTTTGATGTGATACTCTAGCGACTAGTGTATGCCATGGAGAATGATTTGAATAACTTTGATCGGCTTCAAAAGTGAGCCTAACGATATGTGAGATGATTTTTGGAGACATTGAGGATGATGATATGCCTTCATATTAGAGATTTAGGGATAATGATATGCCTTATATTTGGATATGTTTGCTATAACATTTAGTTGCACGGAAAGTGCATATAATTTGTATATGTATTTTATATAAACATATATGATTTTGTTTATCTGCATCACTCACTGAGTATTACAGTACTCATCCATTTATAAACCATATGCAGATAAATAGGCCACAAAGGAGCGTGCCAAAAATGATCTGTAGACAGACCGATTTTGGCATCCAGTAGGTCTTCCATTTTGGTCACTCCGTTGAGTTTGTCAATACCTTCTGTTGTGGATAATGTGTGTAGGCATTGAGTGCCATGTCATGTTGTGTATTAAGGGTTAATGTGTATGAACCCGTTTGGATGGCCAACATATGGCTATATAAATATTTGTATGGAAATAAAGCCAAAGATGTTGTATTTGACTCGGATTTATTATGAATATTTGATGATCGAATCTCTTGGCTTATGTATGTTTAAATATGAACTCTGAGGATTAGTCGGGTCTAGTGGGCTTGCTTGCTGGGCTCATGCACCGGTCATGGCCCTTTGGTTTGGGTTGTGATGTGTGGGAAGAGTTGTTAGGGATCATGGGTAGTAAGGATGCGTTGTGGTGCCTAAGTGGAGATTTTAACACTATACGATATGAGCATGAAAAAACAAGTAAAGGGGAGATTGGTAGATTTGTAATAGCTTTTAAGGAATTTATTGATGAATTGGCATTGGTGGATCTGCCGCTTACTAGAGCCAAATTTATATGGTGTGGAAATTGTCGCAGATGAGTGTTTAGTCATCTTGATAGATTTTTATTAAAGGTGGACTAGATGGATTACTTTTTGAATATTATCCAAGAATGTTTTTCGAGTCCTTTTTCATATCATAACCCGATGATTTTGAGGTCTAAAAAAGTTGATTGGGGTCCAAAGCCTTTTATGATCTTCAATTATTAGATGGATGAGAAAAGCCTCCAATAGGTGGTCAACAAGCATGAGGAATGTGATGGTCAGGAAGAAAGAACAAATAAAGGGATTTGGGACAAACTTAAAGGTCTGAAAACAAAAATCAAAGAATGGAAATCTCAAGTTGTTGGCAATACACAACAACAAATTTAGTGTCTTGAGGAAGAAATCCAAGTTTTGCCAACTCAGTGTCATGAAAAGGACTGAATCAAAGTTGCCAGGAACAATTAGTGAAAAAGAGGTTGACGTTTGGGCTCTTTATTAGAAAAAAGAAAGAGAATGGTTACAAAAGTCGAGAGTCAAATAGGTTAAAGAAGGAGATAAAAATATGAGGTACTTCCACACAATGGCCTGTACAAGAAAAAGAATCAATCACATTGAGAAAATTACAAGTGAGGGAGGAAGTTTTATTGATCCCATAAGCATCAAGGAGGAAGTGGTTAAACACTTTGAGAATCTGTACAAGGAGAAAGTGGTTGTTAAGTTGGTGGACATGGATTGGCAGCTCAGCAAACTAAAGAGTCCACACGCATGTTGGAAAGACCTTTTAAGAAAAAGGAAATCTAGGAAACAATTCAAGGTTGTTATGGGAATGAAACACTAAGGATAAACTGTTATAATCTGAATTTTTTTAAAAAAAGTGGAAAGTAGTGAAAAAAGACGTGATGAGGTTTATTGCGGAGTTCTTTAGAAAAGATCGGTTAAATAGGGGGGCTAACGCATCTTTTATCACTTTAATTCCAAAGGTTCCAAACCCTTCGGCACTAGGAGAGTACAGACTAATTAGTTTTGTTGGTAGCTTGTATAGAATTATTGCAAAATTGTTAGCCAATAAATTGAAAAATGTTATTGGTGAGATTTTCGAGAAAAATCAGTTTTCCTTCATTCAAGGTAGGCAAATTTTGGATTGCTTGCTCATTGCAAATGAAGTCATTAACTAGTTGAGGAAAACAAAGTTAAGGTGCTTATTCTCAAAGTGGACTCTAAAAAGGCTTTCGATAGCGTTAACTGGAAATTCCTCGATCTCATCATGACTAAAATGGGATTCGGTGAGAAATGGAAATGGTGGATCAAAGAATGCATTTCCATAGCTTCAATTTCGGTCTTAGTCAATGGTTTGCCTACAAGGCAATTTAAATTGATGAGAAGCTTAAAGCAAGGCTGCCTGTTATCTCCTTTTCTTTTCAACATGGTGGTCAAGGCTTTAAGTTGCATGCTAAATGTAACGACTCTTCCTCAATCGATACCGACGTCCGAGACCTTTGAGAGATCCCATCAAGTCCCGAACAAGCCTTCCAAAATTTCTGAGACATTCATTAAATATGCTCTCATGTACGTATACGATTAATAATAACAATGATTATACTACTAATATTCCATTTCACATAATAACAATTAAATGTCAACCACAAAGTTTTCAGCAATACATATTCGTGAATTAACGATACTTGTAGCATTTAGAAATTTTATATAACTCGACCCTAGACAGCGAAGCAACTCAGAGCAGGCTAAGAGATACCTTTATCTACTTTGCGGTGGACCGTATGTATCGATGATTATACGTTAGACTGATCACTATTTGCAAAAAAGGGAAATAAGAGGGGTGTGAGTCTCATAGACTCAGTGATCATCATCGACCCCGTGAGCAGGCGAGAAAGGGAAACAAACATAAAGGTGGAATGTTTATAAATCCAAAAGTAAGTGTAAAAAACACACTCCATTAAACTAAGAGATTTTAATTTTATACCTTGCAAGTCTTAAAAGAAATAAATCACCAATAAACAAATATAAAATGGTTGTATTTATGGTACTAGAAAATCTTTCAACTTCGATATCCAGTCAACAATAAATCCAATGGCAAGTGCAAAATGCAAAGTCTTAAACATAAAAATACGAAATAACCGATCACCAATGAATATGTAAATTTTACTTGCCATTCAATAGTAAATTTCTAGTGTTAATGCCATGCATTGTATAATAAAAATCCACCAGTAAGCATCATCTTAGGGTAGGTTTAGTATAGCCCTTAGGCTTACTCTCTCAGACATCATCATCTACTAGTGGGAACTGCCTACGCCACCATATATAAATAGAGGCTTCAGGTCCCCCTTTACCTACTCATGGGAACTGCCCATGCCATCCAATATGAATCAGGGCTTCAGGTCCCCTTTTACCTACTTGTGGGAACTACCCATGCCACCCAATATGAATCAAGGTTTCAGGTCCCCCTTTACCAACTCGTGGGAACTACCCACGCCACCCAATATAAATCGGGGCTTCAAGTCTCCCTTTTTAAATCAAATATCAATAATCGACAATTACTACTTTGTGCACAAAGACCACACTTGACCTGGTGTGGTAACAGGTCCTACCCAGCATATCTTAATCATGTTCAAATGAAAATCATTACAATTTAATGCATTTGCAAAAAATAATAGTTTGTAAACAATATAATCACAAATCAGTGTTGTGCATATTTTATCTCAAAGCATAGTATATTTACCAAATCAGCATGCTAAGTAAAATAAATAATATATCATCAAGTTCTATGAATCAATACAAAGGCCATTGGCCTAAACATTACGCAAGCTTACAAGATATGATTTTGAGGCGAAAAACCAGTCAAAGGTTTGTTTCCCCAGAATTAAAAGCATGTAGATATATATATTTATATATATTATAAAAAAACAAATTTAAAATCCTTGACACAAACACAAACAACCTAAGGCTTTCTACCAACTCATACTGTCCACAATTTTGTCAACTATTAAGTGTAACATATATAATATGTTACAGGAACATAGTTTTGAAATTTAACACCCACTCACCTCTCAATAGCAGGACGCTACTTCACTATTGGTTCATGTGTATATCTAGTTATTTCTTTTTTCTTTCTTGTTTCTTCCTCTTTCTCATTCAACACCGTCGCTGTTCCTTTTCTTTTTTCTTTTTTTTTCTTTCTTTTTCCTTCCCTTTCCTTCTTCTCCTTGACGCCATTGCTCTCTCTCTCTTTCTTCTTCTTTTTCTTTCTTCTTCCTTTCCTCTCTTTCTTCTCATCGATGCCGCTGCTCCCTCTCTCTTTCTTTTTCTTTTTCTTTCTTCTTCCTTCCTTCTCATTCTTCTCCCCGATGTCGCTACTTTTTCTCTCTTTTTCTTTCTTTCTTCTTTCTTCTTTCTTTTTTTTTCTTTTTTCTTTCAATTTCTTTCTTGTATTTTCTCTCTTTTTCCTTTGCTTTTTGCCGGCTTGACTTTTTTTTTCTTCTTTCTCTTTTCTTCCTTGTCCCTTTTTGGCTGCCCCCTCTTTTTTTTTCTTTCTTTTCTCTTCTCTTTTGTCTTTTTCCTTCTTTTTTTCTCTTCACATGCCGACCCCTACCTTTTCTTTAAATGAGAGGGGTGTTACAGTCTCCCCCACTTAAAAACAAATTCATCCTTGAATTACATCAACATAAAGACACTTAACGATACATTTAACCTTTAAATAAATATGGATATTCTGCTTGTATTTCCTCTCCTGGTTCCCAAGTCGCCTTCTCTACCGAGTGGTTTTGCCATAATACTTTCACTAAGGCGATGTCTTTAGAACGAAGCCTTTTTACTTGGTAGTCCAATATAGCTCCAAGCTGCTCTTGGTACTTCAACCCATCTTCCAACAGTATCATATCATGTTGTATCACATGTGAAGGGTCTTGAACATATTTTCTGAGCATGGATACATGAAACACTAGATTAATCCCTTCAAAATCCGGTGGTAATGCCAATCGATAGGCAACAGTTCCTATGTGTTCTAGCATTTCGAACGAGCTAATATATCGAGGACTGAGTTTGCCTTTCTTGCCAAATCTTCATACTCCTTTACATGGTGACACTTTTAGAAACAGATGATCACCTACTCCGAACTCTAGGGGCCTGCGTCTACTGTCGACATACAACTTTTGTCTACTTTGAGCGGCCAACATTCATTCTCGAATTATTTGTACTCCTTCTACTACTGCTTGTAACATCTCCGTCCCCAACAGTTTCCTTTCTCTAACTTCCAACCACCCAATGGGTGACCTACACTTCCACCCATACAGTGCCTCAAACGACGCCATCTTGATACTCGTCTAGTAACTGTTATTGTATGTAAATTCTGCCAAAGGCAAATATAAGTTCCAAAAAACTCCAAAATCCAACACGATTGCTCTTAACATATCTTCCAATATTTGGATTGTGCGCTCAAATTGACCATCTGTCTGAGGGTGATATGCTGTACTAAATTCTAGTCGAGTCCCTAATTCATCTTGTAACCTCCCCAAAATCGACTAGTAAATTATGGTCTCCTGTTTGACACAATGGTCATCGGTATGCCATGGAGTCTAACAATTTCATTAAAGTAAATTCGAGCATATTGTGTCGCCCTAAACTTTGTCTTGATCGGGAGAAAATGTGCTAACTTAGTCAACCGATCTATAATTACCCATATGGAATCGTATCCTCCTATGACTCGGGGCAAGCCTGTAACGAAGTCCATGGCTGTATGTTCCCATTTCCATTTTGGTACTGGTAATGGTTGTAATAATCTTAAAGGTCTTTGATGCTCTGCCTTCACTTGTTGGCACACCAAACATCTCGAAACATATTCCCCTACATCCTTCTTCAATCCTTGCCACCAATATACGGATTTTAAATCATGATACATCTTGGTGGCTCCCGGATGTACTGCATAAGTAGCAACGTGTGCTTCCTCTAAGATTTCTTCCCTTAATCCATCCAAGTTTGGCACATAGATTTGAGATCCATGTCTCAATCATCCATCAGACCCAAAATCAAACTCAGAAACTTGCTCACCCACACTCCCTAAAATCGTCATTACAACTGTATCTCTACCTTGAGCATCTCGAATTCGATGTATTAGTATTGGTCGAACCCTAAAATGTGCCAATAGTGCATCTGATCCACTGACCTCAAATTTAACTCCCATATTACCCAGATCCTAATTCTTGCACTATCGATCTTCTTGCCACTGTAATGTATGCCATACTGTCCATTGACTTTCGACTTAATGCATCAGCTACGACATTCGCCATGCCAGGATGATAGAGTATCATACAATCATAGTCTTTCAACAATTCCATCCATCTGCGTTGCCTTAAATTTAGATCTCACTGTTGAAATATATACTTCAAACTTTTGTGATCCATATATATTTCATATGTTTCCCCATACAAATAATGCCTCCATATTTTTAAGGCAAACACGATTGCTGTCATCTCTAAATCGTGTGTAGGATAATTTTGTTCATGCCTCTTAAGTTGTCTTGAGCCATAAGTGATGACTCTACCATGCTGCATCAATACACATCCTAATCCAACCCTTGAAGCATCACAATAAACAGTGTAGACCCTAGACCCATATGGCAAACTTAATATGGGTGCAGAAGTCAAACAAGCTTTTAATGTTTGGAAACTATGTTCACAAGCCTCTGACTATTCAAATTTTACCCCATTTTCCTTTATCCCTCATGACATTTCTAGTTGGTGCGGTAGCAAAATCGGGTCGTATTAAGCCATGAGCCATCTCCTGGTTATGTCAATAGGTAGGACAATCCCTTTTCACATGACCAATTCCCCCACACTCATAATAGAACGTCGTCGTCTGGTTACATGGCCCTGTGTCAATCTGACCACAAAAAGTGCAGAAAGGACCCCACTGACCACTCTGTCTATGATTTGAATTAGTCACCCACTACTCATAGCCCGTCTGTAATTAATCCCACTAAAATCACTGCTACATGGGGGACTACAAAAATGAAAATTTCTTTTTTGATTCGGTGGACTAAAGAATGCTGACCCTCTTAGTAAGTTACCATCCCTTCGACCTTATTGGCCAACTATATTAATATCTTTACCCCTACTTGGGTCTCTATATCTAGAAGATCCTTCACCTCGATTTTTTTTACTCCTTTCGCTTTCCACCCCAACCTCTTTACGACCCGCCTCAATCTTTCTAGCGACATCAACTACTTCGAGATAGGATGTAAATCTTTGAGAGACTAAAATTCTATATATTGGCCCATGTAACCCCTTAATGAACCTCTTGATCCTCTCCCTTTCAATCTGAACCAAATACGGGGCATATCTCGATAACTGAGTAAACTGGATGTCATAATCTAACACTGTCATCCTAGGCACCTACATTAAAGTTTCAAACTCCTGTGTCTTAGCATCTCTCACGCTTTCAGGTAGAAATCTGTCCATGAAAGCCTGTGTGAATTTTTCCCAAGTAAGTGGAGTGGAACCGGGAGGTTTACAACGCTTGAGCGTAGCGAACCATATCTGTGCTACCTCCTTCAATCTAAAGCCTGTCAACTCAATTGCCCGGTGACTAGAACAACCCAATGCAGTAAACATTTTATCCATCTCATCTAAAAATACTTGTGGGTCCTTTATTGATTTAGCACTAGAAAAGGAAGGGGGTTTCAATTTCATAAAATCACTTAAAGTCACCATGACATTTCCCTGATCTATTTCCTCATAAGGTTGATAATCTGAATCTTCAAAACTAGAACCCATTGTTTCATTTGGTTATACTCTCCCTATCTCCTAAACTCTGTAAACTCTTGAGTTAACCCTCGCAATCCAGCCGCTATCTCCTCTACGGTGGTAGTGGTTACCTCAGGATAATCACCTCCCGTATCCCCAGAACTGGTACCGACTCTCCTCTCATTGGAACTTTGACTGCTTTGAGGCCCGACGATTCAACCTCTGGGTCCACCTCTCCCATTGCTCTTAGAGAAAGATGCACGTGGTCCCTCCGTAGTGTCATTTGGGGCATTAATCTCTCTCATTCCTCTTAAGGTGGCTCGCGTCTTAGGCGGTATCTCGATACCTAGACAACAATAAACACCCTTCAAATAACTAATAAAAATTATTAATAAATGTGGCTTACTAAGATTAGGGAGTTCGTGTAGTCTCCTATCCATAATCCATGCTGCAGTCATGAAACATGGATAAGACTTTACATTACCCCTGACACTCCACTAACAACACAAGAAATCTTAAGACTTTGCTAAACCTAGGGCTCTAATACCAATATTGTAACGATCCCTCCTCGATCGCTACTGGCGTCTGAGACCTCTAGGAGATCCCGTAAGTCCCGAACAAGCCTTCCAAAATTTTTGAGACATTCATTAAATATGCTCTCATGTACATATGCGATTAATAATAACAATGATTACACTATTGATATTCCATTTCACATAATAATAATTAAGTGTCAACCACAAAGTTTTCAATAATACATATTCGTGAATTAACAATACTTGTAGCATTTAGAAATTTTATATAACTAGACCCTAGACAGTGGAGCAACTCGGAGCGAGCTAAGAGATGCCTTTACCTACTCTATGGTGGATAGTATGTACCGATGATTATACGTTAGACTGATCCCTATCTACAAAAAGAGGAAACAAGAGGGGTGTGAGTCTCATAGACTCAGTGATCATCATCGACCCCATAAGCAAGCGAGGAGGGGAAACAAACATAAAGGTGGAGTGTTTATAAATCTAAGAGTAAGCGTAGAAAACACACTCCATTAAACTGAGAGATTTTAATTTTATACCTTGCAAGTCTTAAAAGAAATAAATCACCAATAAACAAATATAAAACGGTTGTATTTATGGTACTAGAAAATCTTTCAACTTCAATATCCAGTCAACAATAAATCCAATGACAAGTGTAAAATGAAAAGTCTCAAACATAAAAATACGAAATAACCGATCACCAATGAATATGTAAATTTCACTTGCCATTCAATAGTAAATTTCAAGTGTTAATGCCACGCATTGTATAATAAAAATCCACAAGTGAGCATAATCCTCGGGTAGGTTTAGTATAGCCCTTAAGCTTACTCTCTTAGACATCATCATCTACTCGTGAGAACTGCATACGCCACCATATATAAATCGGGGCTTCAGGTCCCCCTTTACCTACTCGTGGGAACTGCCCACACCACCCAATATGAATCAGAGCTTCAGGTCCCCCTTTACCTACTCGTGGGAACTACCCACGCCATCTAATATGAATAGGGGCTTCAGATCCCCCATTCCCTACTCATGGGAACTACTCACGTCACCCAATATGAATCGGGGTTTTAGGTCCCTCTTTTCCTACTCGTGGGAACTATCCACGCCACCCAATATAAATCGGGGCTTCAAGTCTCCCTTTTTAAATCAAATATCAATAATCGACAATTACTACTTTGTGCACAAAGATCACACTTGACCTAGTGTGGTAATAGGTCCTACCCAGCATATCTCAATCACATTCAAAGAAAATCATTGCAATTTAATGCATTTGCAAAACATAATAGTTAGTAAACAATATAATCACAAATCAGTGTTGTGCATATTTTATCTCAAAGCATGGTATATTTACCAAATCAGCATGCTAAGTGAAATAAATAATTTATCATCAAATTCTATGAATCAATACAAAGGCCATTGGCCTAAACATTACACAAGCTTACAAAGTATGATTTTGAGGCGAAAAGCCAGTCAAAGGTTTTTTTTTCCGTAATTAAAAGCATGTAGATATATATTTATATATATTATAAAAAAATGTATTTAAAATCTTTGTCACAAACATAAAAAACCTGAGGCTTTCTATCAACTCATACTGTCTACAATTTCGTCAACTATCAAGTGTAACATATATAATATGTTATAGGGATATAGTTTTGAAATTTAGCACTCACTCACCTCTCAATAGTAGGATGCTACTTCGCTATTGGTTCATGCGTATATCTAGCTATTCCTTCTTTCTTTCCCATTTCTTCCTTTTTCTGCTTCGGCACCGTCGCTGCTCCCTCCCTTTTTCTTTTTTTTTTCTTTCTTCTTCCTTCCTTCTCCTTCTTCTCCTCGACGTCGCTGCTTCCTCTCTCTTGCTTCTTCTTTTTCTTTCTTCTTTCTTCCATCTCTTTCTTCTCCTTGACGCTGATGCTCCTTCATTCTTTCTTCTTCTTTTTCTTTCTTTTTCCTTCCCTCTCATTCTTCTCCTTGAGCCGCTGCTCCTTCTCTCTTTCTTATTCTTTTTCTCTTTCTTCTTTCTTTTTCTTTCTTTCTTCTTTCTTTTTCTTTCTTGTCTTTTCTCTCTTTTTCCTTCCCTTTTTTCCGGCTTGATTTTTCTTTTTTCTTTCTTATCTCTCATTTCTTCCTTGTCCTTTTTTTGCCAGCCCCATTTTTCTTCTTCTTGCTTTTCTTTTCTTTTTTGTCTTTTTCCTTCTTTTTTTCTCTTCACATACCGGCCCCTACCTTTTCTTTAAATGAGAAAGGTGTTACACTAAGGAAAGCTAGGGAAAAGATATGATCAAAGGTGTGATTGTCGGCAAAAATGGGCTATCAATTTCACATCTTCAGTATGCGAACGACACCATTTTATTTTGTGAGTCGAAGTTGGACTATTTATTGGTGCTGAAAAGAATACTTTGATGCTTCCATGGTGTGTTCGGCTTTAAAATCAACTTCTCAAAAAGCCACTTGATTGGAATTAAAGTTACGTAGAATGTTATGGGTAGTTAGCCTAAGAAAATTGCCTATTAGATTGGGAAAATTCCCACTACATACTTAAAACTCGCTTTGGGCGTTGATCATAATTTGTCAAACTTTTAGAAACTAGTTATTGAAAGAGTAAGTTCAGAATTATGAGGGCACAAGGCCAACACTCTATCGCTGGGTGGGGGAATCACACTTCTAAGGTTAGTGTTGACGAGTTTGCCAATCTCTTATATGTACCTTTTCTAAATCCCAATTAAGGTGAGAAATGAATTCGAAAAAATTCAACAAAGTTTTCTTTGGGGGGCGTGAAGTTGAAAAAAAAGTACATTATGCGAGTTAGGACAAAGTTTGCAACTATAAAAAATGCGAAGGTATTGGCATCATCGATCTAGAAGTCAAAAATCATGACTTAATAAATGGATATGGAGGGTCGAAAGTGAGAAAAATAGCTTATGGAAGAAAGTCTTTATGGAGAAAATCGAAAGTGATCCTTTTTTGCTATTGCCTAACATGAGTGTAAATATGAGTACTTCTACCCTTTGGAAAAAAAAATTATAAGCCTTTAATTTCTTACTAACAAATATTTCTTCCAGGTGTCGTTTAACCTTGGTTTTGTAGTGGGAAATGGCGAGAATGTATTGTTTTGGCAAGATGAATGGATAGAAGGTGTCATTTTAGCTCAAGTCATCCCCTCAGATATTTTCCCTCGTAGCGAACAAAGAAGGCAAAATAGCTTAATATGGAAGCTAGGAAGATGAGAACTGGTCATTGAATATCCAGTTGAGGCAACAGCTTTTTGACTGGGTGGTTGAGCAATGGAACCACATGAGAGATTCACTTTGCGATTTTCAACTAAGCAAAAAGTTAAAGGATGAGTTAGTGTGGAAAAAAGAAATGAATGGAATTTACACTGCAAAATCTTTCTCTAAATCAATCGTCGCTCCTAAGGATAAAATTGATGGGATTTGGAAGCAAGTGTGGGCAAATTTGGCATCACGTACAGTTGAAACATTTGTGTGGCAACTTCTCTATGGCAAGATAGTAGTGAAAGAAAAACTCACAAAAAAAGGAGTGCTTAATATTAACTCGCTGCAATGTGTTCTTTGTAACAGTGATAGGGAGACATGCAACCACCTTTTTGTTACCTGTTCAGAGACATGGAAAGTATAGGCAAGTTGGTGCAAAGTCTGAAGCTATCAAAGGGCTTGCCCAAAGGATGTTAGATAATTTTTTGAGGCATGGAATGGCTACCAACAAAGTGAAAGGGACTACAAGGTATGAAAAATAGCCTACTTTGCAATTATTTGGTCTCTATGGAAAATGGACTACAAGGGACTATAAAAAATATATTATTTTTTATTATTAATAACTTATAATTTATTAGCATTTTATATTAAACTTAATATTATTTTAAATTATTTAAGTAATATTAATTTAATTTATGATTTCATCATGAAAATGGTAATGAATATTATTTGCTATATATGGTCACTATTTACCTACTTAATATCAATGTCAAAAACAAAAAATTTGTTTTTGAAAACAATGAAAGAAATCTTTGCTTCTAAAAATTTTGAAAATTTGGTATTCCTTCTCCCAATCATTTTTACTGTATTTTTTACATAAAAAACTGAAAATTAAAAAAAATTGTTGTCAAACAATACCTTAGTAAAAGCATTTATTTTAATACAAAAATTAAATTTCTGTTTTATTATTTATAAAATTAAACTTTTAACATTAATTTATAACAAACACTATTTTATATCTATATTTAAATACTTTTTTAATTCATTTCCTTTAAACAAAATTCTAACATTCAAAGAAGTAAATAACACAGCTTTCAAATTTTTTGTTTTTCATTTTTTAAATGTCAAGTTTTTAAATTATGATTGACCTTATAAGCCATAAATTAATTAGTGAATGACATAAATTAATTAGTAATAATTAATCAACATATATATAAATATTTTGTATCACCTAAAGATTTTTGTTTTTTTGAGGATTTACCTTTTGATATAATCTAATGAATATTTATTTGTTTTTATAGTATCAAGAATCAAAATTAGAGATGTATCAAGTTAATGAAATTGATTAAATTTGAAATGATCTGTTTAAACCTTAATTAAAAATCAACTAACTGAATACAAACAAATGTAGCAAAAAGTTTTCAATTGGAAAATTAAGCATGTATGGCGTGAAAGAAATGAGGTGACGGATCAATTAGCCAAGCAAGGTATTTCAAGGCAATTGGATTTTATTCTACTCAACCTTGGTGAGCCTGATGCACATATTAGTACAAATGTGATAGATATATAGCTACTAGTTTCTGCGTGACACGGTTTGTTGTGCTGTCTTGAAGTTTATAGTAGTGATTAGTGATGGATCAAGATTGTAAATATCTATTGAGTTTAATTATCTTGAATAAAGTCCTTACTAGAATTGTTTGGTTTGGTTGGAAGAGAGTTTTAAGTCGAGTGGATCAATGATGTTTATGATTGAATTTGACATAGGTAGTAAGGAAATACTTTAAAGACTAATAATATGTTTGGTTGGGGGAATGGAATAGCCATTCCCTTTTTATTCTTAATTCTTTTTTAACAGTTTATTTGGTTGGAAGGAATGCTCATTCCTTGGAATGGCCATTCAAGGAGATGAGGGACTAGCCAATACCAAGGCCTCCTTTGGTATTGGCTATTCCAAGAGGCAAGGAATAAGTAAAAATATTATTGGATAAAAATATCATTCATTAATTTAAAAAATCACCGTACTATATAAAACACAATTTGTTCATTTGTTACAATTTCTTTTTCTCTCTCTAACCAACTACCTCTCTCATTTTCTCGCTAAATTAAAATAAATTTAAAATTTAAAAAGAAAAAAGAAAAAATTAAAATAAATTTTTAAAAAATTAAGTTTTAATTATAAATTATAAAAAGTTAATATTTTAAACTTAAAAATTAAATTAAAATTTTAATTATAAAATTTTTATATTTTAATATTTTAAAAATAAAGAATAAAATAATAAAATTAATGCTTTAATTATAAAATATTTTAATTTAAAAATTAAATATTATAATAAATGCTATTTATGTCATTTATTACTTATTCCTTAGTTATTTCTAAAACTATTCCTGCCAATCAAATATTAGAATAATTCATAATAGCAATTCTTATCCTATTCCATCCACATGAACCAAATTACATAATAGTTATTCATCCCTTATTCTAATCCTATAAAATAGTTATTTCAATCCCACTCGATTCCTTATTGCGTACCAAACACACCCTAAATGTTTAATTTAGGGCTAAAACTTTTGGGTTTTTGTCGATTTAGGGCAAAACATTTTAATTGTAATAATCGAAGGCTAAACGTTTTCGATTTCTTACAATTAAAGGCTAAGGTGGGAGGTGTCTAACGCATATAGGACATACACATGATGTAGATGCTGACTTGGAAGGGTAAGATACAAAAGGGTAGTTTTGTTAAAAAGTCTTTTTTATCAAGTCAAAATGATATAAATTATGACGTAGCATGTAACAACTTTTTCATTATGGTATGTAATAATTAAATTTTTCAACATGGCTGTGTAATAACTAAATCTTCAATATAACGTGTAATAATTATATTTTTCAACATGACATGTAATAACTACATTTTCAATACGACTTTTAGTTGCGTGTGATACACACTCCATCTATCTGTCAACTTAACTTTTAATTATAAGGAATCAAAAATGTTTGATCCTTAATTATTACAATTGAAATGTTTGATCCTTTTGAAAAAGTACCTAAACATTTAGCTCCAATTTAAGCATTTAATTTACTTTACATGGTTATGAGATGTGAACGGTTACCTCTTGGTCTTGGACAAAAAATTGCAAATTGAAAAGTTGTTATAGTCTGACTACATTAGTGATAATTGGTAATTGTAAAGCAGAGATGGCTGGAGTACAACTAATTGGTGTTACAATCTTTTAATTGTATTGTAGGATGGGTTAGATATCCAATTAGGGTCGGCCCTTTGGGTAAAGCCACCCAAGCAAAGGCTTTAGGCCCCCAATTCTTATAATTTTATAATATAATTTACTATATTAAAAATATATAAAAATTAAAAAAATAAAAAATAATTAATATAATTACTTGTTTTCTCATTTTCTTAATTATGTATCTAATAAATCTCAATTTTCTATCACTTTCTAATTTCTAAAATACTATATTATTTTCAATCAACTAACGGTCATGTGTCTTTAATCATCTTTAACAATTATTTTTTTCTCACTTACTTCTCCTATATGTAAAACTAACATATTTAATGATTTCTAACAACTATTTTTTCTCTTATATGTAAAACTAATTATTTATTTTTCAATGTATATTATCTACTTTTGAATTCTTCTTTTTTTCATTTGCTCTTTCTTCTTTCTTCCTTTAACTTCAATTTTCCTCTAAAGAAATCTTCATAAAGTCGTGAACTTCATTTATGGTTTGCAATAAGCATTCAACAATTAGGTACTATTGTTTAATATTTACAGATTTTTTTTAATTTTTAATTTATATTATATTGTTATATTATCTTTATTTTATATGATAGTTAATTTATTTGAATTAAAATTTTGATTGTTGATTTTGTATTAGTCATTTAAAAAATATAAAAATTTTACATCTCAAAAAGCTAAAAGAATAAAAATTTAATAATTTTTTAATTTCAATAAAAGAATGTCTCATTGAATATTTTGCTTTAGGCCTTTAAACTTATTGAGCCGCTCCTATATCTAATATCTTTAAATTGAATTTTTTTTAGTATTTTAAAATTATTTTTTACATTTATTTTTTCATGTAATTCATAATATTTAAAGTTATTTTGACATTGATATCAAGCAATAAAATTACCTACTTTTTTTAAAAAAGAACAAAACTAATTGAATACGAACAATACAAACTCAAAAGCGATCCGTACAACTACCCGACCCAGTCACTCAAGTGACGGTTCAAAAAGCTTACAGAACCGTCTGGTTTGGCAGGCCGCTGAAGTCATAATGAGCGGCCGCATGAAAGCGGTTGGGTCATGAAACCATCATATTATAAAGCGACGAAAATGTTAGGTCACCCGAAAAAGTGCTTTCTTTTTAGTGAGAGATGGACCGCCAACATCCCAAGCCGAAGCTTTCACTCTCTCACCAACCCACCACTGACCCAGCGTGGGTCCCCCTCCATTCCAATTTCTCACCAACCGTCAAGCAAAACCAACTAATGCATCTCAGCCCTCGATTTCAGTTTCAAGTAGTATATTACATACCACCCATTTCATAAATAAAATAATTATTTTTATATTTGATGCCTGTCTTTATGCATTAATCAAATATTGTTATTTTATTAATAAAATAAATTTAAAAATTAAGAATTCTCAAAAATAAAATCTCATAATTTTTAAAAATATTTTGAACTTTTACTTTTACTCATTTATGAGGTAAGATTACACGTTAATATTACATTATCTTTTATTTATATTCAATATTTTTGGGCATGTCACATTTTCTTTCAAGTACACTACCTTTCTCACAATTTGTCAAACTCAGTAAATTCAACTAATTTGTATATTTTAACAAATTCTATTAAATAATCAAATACTTGATTTTTTTTGTATGTCAAGATAAATTTTTTTGTTACTAGTGTATCTAATAAATTTTTTAAACTAGTAATAAATGTATGTAATATGAAAGAAAAAAATATTAAAACTCTATAATACAATGTTTTCTTGTCATTCACGTGGTAGAACAAAGCTATAAGAAAATTTATGAATAATTTATATATTAGAATTTAAAAATTTTTTATTTATTTTTCCTTCAAAATTTTATACTTCAAAAATATTTATGTTTAAACATTGTAAAAAAAAATGAGTATTTACATGCAACACGTGTGACAACAAAGACTATTAATGTAACATTATTTCTACAAATAAAAAATCATTTCAAATATAATAAAAATAAATTTAATTTCAATACTTCTATTTATTATTACAGTTCAACATTTAATAAGCTTGTGAACCTTACAATAAAAAATCTGAATAATAAAAAAATAACCAACGTGTTTTATCATGTGCAGGTGCAACATAAATAATGCAGAAAAGAAGTGATATTCTTCCCAAAGATGGTCAAAGAAAAATGGTCAAAGATCTGGTCATTGAAGAGGCTAAAGAATCTCTATACCCACAAATGGGCAGTTTTTTGACCTATAAAAGAAAATATGTTTTAAATATAATGATTTTATAACCTTATAGATTATCATTAGTTCCATTAATTATTTTTTATAAATTTAAACATATGTAATTTAAAAATAGATTAAACATTGAATTAAATACTTCTTTTTTAATATAATTACTTCTTATAATTAGGTTAATTATTTATTACAAATAAAACTATAATTTAATTGTAGATAAAAATAAAACAATTAGTTCAAGTTTCGAAATGAAATCATTTCTCTTCCCATGAAGTTACAACTACAAAATTTCAATTACAAGTAAATAAAACAATTAAGTAAACAAACTAACATAAACTTAGACTGAACCCCCATTTGATAAGATTTGAATCTGAGATCTAAGGGTAAAAACCTCCTCCTCGCCATTGAGACAAGGTTTCATTATCATTTCATAAAATTAAGATAATATTAATTAGCTATTATTATAATTTAAAGTAGACAATAGTTAATCAATTTGTTTTAATTTTAACAATAATGATTATTATAATTTCTAAGGTTAAGATTAGGTGGATTAATTATTAATTATAAATTATAAATATTTATTTTATTATATATCAATATTTATTTTTGTCATTTTCATTTTTTTTATCAAATTTTGGTCAAGAAATTATGAAATGAAATTATTTTGTAATGGAAAACTTTCCAATATGTTAATAAAGTTCAAATTTCAAAAAGAAAAAAGAAAAACAGGTTATGAAATGAATATACTGTATCAATTCAACATCATTTGCCAAATGAGAGAAATCATTACTCAATTTATGAAAACGATCACATGAAATTAAATAAAATCGAAAATGATTTGAAATTGGTTCAAATCAATCCGAATTTGAACTAGATTATATCTAAAATGACTCAAATCTGAAATTATTTAGACACGAAGATAACTTAGATCGAATTTCCAAATCTAAAGTGACTCAAACTCGAAACAACCAAAGTAACTTAGCCCAAGCCTACTTGTTTACTAGCTCCACACCCAGGAAGAAGGAAGAAAGGACTTCCGATGGCAAATCAAGCGAGAGGAATAAGTCAAGAAGCCGGGTCACCTATTTTCGGGCATGTAAGTTTGATTTGCCTTAACCTCATGCCTCTTGGGGATTCTATTGAGAAAACGGAATGGTTGACCTTGGTAATAACTGGCAGGGGGTATTTTTTAAAAAATATAGAAATAAAAACCTAATTAATTAATCAAACATCTAACATTAAAATTTAGAATATTTGACTTAATGGCTAGCACATAAATCCAGAGAGAAGAAGTCAACAATTTTATCTTGGGGGTTGAGATAAAAATAATATATTAGAATAGTGAGGGGTGGCCTTTCTTTAAAATAAAATAAATATTAAATTCAAGTGAAATAAAAATGTAATTCCATAGAAAAGTATAAGTTCTTTTATAAATTTCTTTTGATTTTTATGGAATTATATGAAATTCTTTTGATCAAAATAAGAATATTATATGAATTTCAAACAATATAACTTATACGGCACATAGTAAATAAATTAGTCTATATATTTATATATATAAAAGCACCAATCTGTGTTTAAAAATATTAATTGATGAAAAAATACATCTTTGCTTATTTTATTTATAGATTGACATTTTAAGAATAGCTTTTTTTGATTTAATTTTTAAGAACAATAATAAATTATTAATAACAAGATTTATCTTTGTATAGACAAACATTCTAATTTCATTGAATTACTCTCATTAGAAAATAGTTCACTCGGTTCTAAATTCTTTCTTCTTTATATTTCTAAATTGTGGCCATATTAAATAATTGTATTTTTATACACTTAAAAAAATAAACATTTTTTCAAACATAATAAAAGATTTCAACTCTTAATTAATTTTAAAGGATGCCAGGTAATAAATAAGGGAAAGAAAAAGGTCAAATTATGTATGCAATTAATATTTTTGTGTGCAAAATCATAGATTCTTTCCTATCCATTTTAAGTTCACTAGAGGGAAGAATGCTCCAAGGAAAATGGTCTCGTCTATTAACAATGCTATGATCAACAATCAAACTACTGAACAGGAAGAAACTGATGGTACCTTGCCTCATTAGTCTCTCACAAAGCTTCAATATTAGAAACTCATGATGCTTATCAATGAGGATCATACTGATGCTAATGATAAACCACCCCCTTCGACCAACATCGGTATGAATGTTCAACAACTCAAGCCTTCAATTCTAAATTATTCATCTATGGCAGGTATGATAGCTAGACCTTCTTGTTTTAACTCACTTCATGGCCTATATGATGAATCATCATATGACAACATATCTAAAATTGATCCTAATCGTCGGATAATTGATTTAGGTGCTATTGATTATATATATATAGCATTCAATTTGAAACTTTTCCTTTCATCCATGCCAGTTAAGAATGCATTTGTTCATATGCCTAATGATATTAGAGCAATAGTCACACATATTGGTTTAGTTATGTTACTAACTAATTTGATTTTGCATAATGTTCTGTATGTTCCAAGTTTTAGGTTTAATTTGATTTCAATTAGTAAACTAACTGAATCAAAGTCACATCATTTCATTTTTTTTTTTTTTTGATATGAGGTGTGTAATTCAGGACATCAAGTCATGGAAGATGAGTAGTCTTGTTAAGTTGAAAGTTAGACTATATACTTTACGAAGCAAAACTGTTGATTTTGTAGTGACAAAACTACCCATGATGTTCTTACTTGTTCTTTTCCTAATAATAATGTTTTTAAATAAAGTGTTTTTCATTCTTCTGATTAAATACCATTGTTTGTAATTTGTTTGGCTCAGCTTTTTTTTCAACTTATCCACTTCTTAAAAATAAAAGTCAAGTCAAACAAGATTTTGAAAGCTCTTAAAAAATAACTTTTTTTAAGGAACAAAATCTAAAAAAAGAGCTTTAGGAAAAACTCAACAGATAAGCGTTTGATGTGTGCATCAAATACATATATTTAATGAAAGATTAAATAGCTAATTAGTCTAAGTTAGACTAGATTTAGGATCGAATTTAGGTGTTTTTATTTATTTTATTACTTTAAGTTTAATTTATGTTTAAAATGTTTATTTTAAGTTAATAATGTTATTTATATTTAATTTTTATGTTTTTGTAGGAGTAGAATCAAAAATAATTTCAATTGGTGAATAAAGGTGCATAATGGACTGGTGTTCTGTTTGCATATGTTTCAATTTTTTAAGCATATCTCCCACTATAAAAGTCCAAATGACATGAATCTTAGATCATTAGAAAGCTAAGAGGCAGGGCTACAACTTTAATGTTTACCACTTTACCACTTTGCTCAGTTCTGATTGGAAAGTGGTCAAAATCTTTATCGAAGCAAAAATACTGCACTAGAAAAACAAAATTGAGTAGAACCTTTGAGAGCCGCATCTCTGGAAAATCAGATCCGCGATGCTCACCGTATTTTTCAAAAATAACAAGCTTACGAGATTTTGGAAGCTAGGGCTTTTGGATGCTATTTAAGGGGCCTTTTTTAGAGGTTTCTAGGAGGAGGCGGCAAGCTTTTTCTCTAGAGAAAAACAGCCAAAAACAAAGCAAGAAAGCAATAGAATTGGAGGGAGAATCAATATCACAAAGCTTCAACTATTAGTTTTCTCTCTCTACTTTTGTGTTTCTCTTTTTTTTTTTTGACTTGGATTAATGGCTAATTTTTCTTGAATGAAGTTTTCATTAGATATTATGAACTAAACTATTTTTCTAAGATTGCAATTGAACTCACATGTAATCTAAATTTTTAATCTCTTTCTTACTTATCTTTAATGGGATTTGAATTATTTATTCCAATTTGTTCTTATGCTTTTGGTTGCTTGGCCACCAATTAAATTGATCTAGGAACCTAAACAAACTTAGTAAAGGGAGTTTAATGTAGACTAAAATTAGGATAGTATATGATCATATTAATTTATTTGCATATAGGATAGGGATATACCTATAGGTCATATGTAGCCAGATTAGAATCTAAACTTAATGAATCTATTTTAATTTCAATTTACATAGGGATATAGTGTTTCGGTTAAAATTGATATTTTTATAAGATGAGTTGAGAGATCCTTATAAATAATTGAGGACTCTACATTAGCAATTTAACCCATTGAAATAAGTTAAAGAAAAGAGGTAAAATTTAGATGAAGTGTGAGGGATATTGTAATCCTATGCTTATTTGATTTGTTGTTTACCCAATTATCTTGTTACTTTAATTTTTAATTAAATTAGTTTTAGTTGAGTAGTTTTTAGTTTAATTAGAATGCAGATTTTAATTATTTAAATAAAACTAAATTATTCTAATTTTAGTACTTAGTAAAATTTTAAATCAATTCTCTGTGGGATCGATACTCTGCTTGCTTATATACTGTCTATTCAATACGTATACTTGTATAGTAGAATTTTAACTGACAGCTTTCTTTTCTCTTTTTTTAAAAACACGTAAGCTTTTTAGGAAAATTTTTCTTTTTATTTCAAAACTATCCTCATCTTTTAAAAATAATCTCAACATTACCCTCTCAAAAAGTATTACCTTTCTTAATCGATCTTCCTCTCATTTTCATCTCTATGCAAATTACCTCTCTTCAACGTAAATCGCAATCTCCTTCTCGTCTACTTATAAAAGAGCATTGGATGATAGTTATATAACTAGAGTTCGCAACCAAATAGTTATTGTATTGATAGAAAATAGAAATCGATAATTTATGAATTATTTATAAATTATATATTACTTATAAATTATTTGTGAAACTTTTTAATGATTTATTATTAATTATGAATTTTATGTTATATAAAAATGCTTTTTATATTTTCAAAATTTTGTTTTAAATAGATAAAAAAATAAAGTTAACTTTTTTCCATTGTAAACAAAAAAATTCGTGATTAATAGAAAGTTATTTATTAAATGCCCTTTAAGGTAATTTTAACAAAAATTAGAACTTATATGAGTTGTTTTGTCAAAAAGCTTATCTATAAAAAAGAGCTTATAAAAGTAAATTTACCAAACAACTTTACCTTAATTTTAAAAGTTATTATTTTTCATAAGAGTTTTACAATAGCTTTTAAGTTAAAAAAAAGTCAGACCAAATAAACACTAAGTCACCTTTCATCAAACAGATTGCAAGCAATTCATCAAACGTGTCCAAAGTTATCCTTTCTTTAGGATTTAATTTGTGAAATCTGTCCAATGGCAAATGAAAGAAATTATCATTAATTTCCAACTTATATTAAATCTATTGTTATGTGTTATGAATTAGTCCATATAGACATTTGGGGACCCTAAGCAATAACATTATTAAAAGGACATCATTATTTTTTAACTGTGGTTGATGATTTTAGCAAGTTTACATGGATTTATTTGATGAAATTTAAATCAGATATTCTTTCTATAGTTCCTAGCTTTTACAACATGATGTACACACAATTAGACATCAAAATCAAGCAAATTAGTTCAAACAATGGTCTTGAATTTAATCTACTTGAATTTTACTCTTCAAAAGGTATAATTCACCAAACTTCATGTGTAGGCACACCCCAATAGAATGGGGTGGTAGAAAGGAAGCATCAACACCTGTTAACACTTGCAAGATTATTAATTTTTAAGTCTAGTTTGCTAATTAAGTATTAGGGGATTCTATCTTAACTACAACACACATTATTAATAGAGTACCTACACCCATTTTAAACAATCAAACACCTTATGAGTTGTTGTTTAAAAAAATCCCTTACATATTCATATTTTAGAGTTTTTGGTGCACTTTATTTTGCATCTACTCTTACACAAAACAAAAAGAAATTTGATTCTAGAGCAAAAAAATGTGTGTTTATAAGATACTCTAGTGGAATGAAAGGCTTCAAACTATATGATCTAGACACTCATCAAACATTTGTTTCAAAAGACATTGTATATCAATATCTCAATTTTTAATTTAGTCCATCAACACATCAATTTTGTTTAATTTAGTCCATATACTATACACTTTTGTTCAATTTAGTCCCTATAACGTGACACAAATTTTTTTTTGAAATTTTTTTTCATCTATCACATCAGCATTGCCACATGACACTGGCACGTCAACATGTTAATACCACGTTAGCATACCACACAATCATATTAGTGCCACGTGAAATTATGACGTTAGCACGTTGGTGTCACGTCAATGTTGACGTTATTCTTTTTAACAAAAAAATTAGATGTCGTTAGGGAAAAAGATTAAATTGAAACAATTCTTAAAATCAATGGACTAAATTGTTTCGATTTTGAGTATATGAACTAAATTAAATAAAATATATGAGTACAGGGACTTTTTGGGTATTTTGACCTTTCACAAACCCCATTTTAAAATTTTATGAAGTTTTAAGTTTTTTCTTCTCTATCAAATATTGAATTTTATTAAATATCAAAGTAAATTTTATTAAGTTTTAGAAAAGAACATGAGTAGATTTTTATGCTAAACTATTTATATAATATTGGTTATAGTTTTATTCAACTGTTGACTACCTGCATTAACAGTGAAAGAATAAAAATATCATTTTGAAGCAAAAAGGACCAAAATGTTATTTTCAAGTATTTTGAGGGAGCATATTGAATTTTAACTCTTCTCAACATAACAAATGTTTTTTTATTTTTAACACGGGGGACTGATATTTCCCCGTCTTGGTTTCATAAGCAAACATGGAGTTGGTGGTGGTGACGGCTAACGCCACCGCATGACCAAAAATGGTTGGCGCGATTGGCTAGTTAAGTTGTTTGACTAGAATAACAGTACTAGTTGCTTTCTTAATTCCTTGTAATGGCTTCATTTTTTAAGTTTTAATTCACTTAAGTAGTAGACACTACGAATAAATAATCCAAGGAAAATAAATATCTTATATGTGTAATCTTTTAGATGTTATGAATTTATGAAAATTTATAAAAAAAATTAATAATTACTGTTAAGGAGATTAACTGCTGTCACATAAAAATAACTTTTAACAAATATAAATTTATAATCATTAGTCGTATTATTTAAAAAAATTTAAAAAAATTTTTATTTTTATATTATATTTAATTAAATTTTTATATTTTTATTTTAAATCAAATAAGTTCTTATAATTAATAAGTAATTAATTTTTATTATTTAAAATATCACTTATCATTTTATATCACGTGACATGTTGATATAGTAATAATAGATGATAACATGACATGATAACATACTCTTATAACATTTTCATCTTTTATGTCAACGTCACATAAGTATAAAATAACAAGTGACATTTTGATGAATGACAATTAGTCAAACTATTGATCATAAAAATTTATTTGAATCAAAATAAAAATATATGAATCTGATTAAATGTAATAAAAGTATTAAAACTTATTTCTATTTTTTTAATAGTTTAGGAGGTTTTTTGAAGTATCATGTCAGATGAAAAATATTGTATTCTAAATTTTAAAAAATATATTTTAAAATGAAAAATTAATAAACATTAGATTTATAAATTTTTGAAAATGAGCATTTCCAACCACCATTTACATTTTATTTTAGACATTTATCTTGAATATCAAAATGGTTTTCTTTTTTAGCCTCATTTTCAAAATTTTCTGAGCATATTTGTTTAATACCGCTCAGCTTAATTATCTATGGGCTATGGATTAGGAGAGCCCACCACTTCACCAACCGTTGATTCTTTCACAGGGCACAAACTTGAACCTTTCTTCCCAATTTCTCACCTCACCAACCACCAAAATATTATCCACAAACAAACATTACCAAACGCGCACGTACTTCGTCACGCAACCCCTTTGAACCCACCAGCCATGACTCTGATGTGTCCTGATTCCATTGGCCCTTGACCGGTGATTCTATGGTTTGTACAGGTGACCGTATCAGTCCCTCCCAAATGTATGATGAAGCTTTGAAAGATCAATTCACCAACTCCCCTCCTATATATGGACTTCGTCTCAACCCACACTCTTCTCCCTAAAATCAAAATAGAAATAAGAAAAGGAAAAGAAATGCATCTCCCTCTATTGATTACCATCTCAGTCATCGCCATCTCCCTAGCGTACAAGCTTTACCAACGGCTAAGGTTCAAGCTTCCGCCAGGTCCACGATCATGGCCGGTGGTCGGGAACCTTTACGACATAAAGCCTGTTAGGTTCCGGTGTTATGCGGAGTGGGCGCAGGCCTATGGTCCAATTATATCCGTCTGGTTTGGTTCGACTTTGAACGTGATTGTGTCGAATTCGGAACTGGCCAGGGAGGTTCTGAAAGAGAATGATCAACAGTTGGCGGATAGGCATAGGAGCAGATCAGCGGCAAAGTTTAGCAGAGATGGACAGGACCTTATATGGGCTGATTACGGACCTCATTATGTGAAGGTAAGGAAAGTTTGCACGCTGGAGCTTTTCTCTCCGAAGAGGCTCGAAGCTTTGAGACCAATCCGAGAAGATGAGGTAACTGCCATGGTTGAATCCATCTTCAACGACTGCAACAATCCTGGTATCATCTCCTTCTCCCTTTTTAGCTAGGCAGTAACCCTAACCATATTTTCATTAATTTGTCTTCACCAAATTAATACCGCCCGCCTGCCTTGATTAATATACAGTATGTTGGTTTACTTCATTTTGCTAGGCTGTTGCAGTGCCTTTTTCTCCAACGTTATTAATTGCGGGGCCTTTATGAAAAGGATTAATTATCTTTATTTACTGGTAAAGTAAAAGTAAATATAGTAAAATTAAAATATAATACTAGCTTTTTAAAATAAATAAAATAGATAAATGCTGTTAATAAAAAAAATTTAAATTTTTAATACATAATAAAAAAAATAAAGAAAGAAAGTAGCAAGGTAGGCAAAGTCGTCTATATTTAAAAGTCAAATATCTGGAGGGAGGCCGCAAGAGACGGGGAGAGTGGAGGCGCGCTTCCACTTGAGGCATTCTCCTTTAAACATAGCTGCCGCGCATGCAGTAGCGTTTGGCGCGCCCAAAATTCAGCTATTACTTGTTGAAAATTGTCCATCACAGTATTTGTATAATTTTTAAACTCCATCAACAAAATAAATAAATAAATAAATAAAATATTGTTCCAATTATTTTGAAGCGTTCAATTAATTTTTGATGTAATACTAATAATAATAATAATTGAAAGCTTTAAATGGATCCCTTAGTAATAGTTGTTGGTTTCTCCTCTAAGGTATGGATCTTAACAGTTGGCCAACCCCCCAACAGAAAAAAAGGGGCATGGGCCATAATGATTGTGTTGGGAAATCACAAGGAAATTGAAGTAGTAATGGTGAGACATGATTTTATCACCCAAGCTATTCGGTATATCACGTGGTCTCTTGCGTAAATAGCTGACTTACTTGTCTGAAGAGTGATTGTGAACACTCTGTATTTCCGGGGCAATTGAATGTTTGGACTATTAAAAGATTTGTTGCAAGTTGTATGTACACCCTGTTTGATTAATGCAATTGAATGTAATTTTGTGGCATTACAACAATTAATATATCTGAATGCAAATTTAGATGCAGAAAGCAAGGGTAAAAGTTTGCCTGTAAGGAAATACCTAGGAACAGTAGCATTCAACAACATAACAAGGCTGGCGTTCGGGAAGCGTTTTGTCAACTCGGAGGGCATAATGGACGACCAAGGCCAAGAATTCAAAGCCATTGTGGCAAACGGACTTAAGCTGGGTGCGTCACTTGCCATGGCAGAGCACATTCCATGGCTCCGTTGGATGTTTCCTCTGGAAGAGGAGGCATTCGCCAAGCATGGGGCTCGGAGGGACCGTCTCACCAGAGCTATCATGGAGGAGCACACCCTCGCGCGCCACAAGAGCGGCGGTGCCAAGCAGCACTTTGTTGATGCCTTGCTCACATTGCAAGACAAGTATGACCTTAGCGAGGACACCATTATTGGACTTCTTTGGGTAAGTGTTTTAACTTGTGGAGTTTATTTACAAGGATTGGAGCCATCTATTATAGCAAAGTGAATTCTTACAAATATAATAATAATAATAATAAACGGAATATACAGGACATGATCACTGCAGGCATGGACACAACAGTAATCTCAGTGGAGTGGGCAATGGCTGAGATAGTCAGAAATCCGAGAGTGCAGCAAAAGGCACAAGAGGAGCTAGATCGTGTGATAGGGTTCGAACGGGTGATGTCTGAAACTGATTTCTCAAGCCTGCCTTACCTGCAAAGCGTAGCCAAGGAGGCACTAAGATTGCACCCTCCAACTCCCCTAATGCTGCCCCACCGTGCCAATGCCAATGTTAAAATTGGTGGCTACGACATCCCCAAGGGATCAAATGTGCACGTTAACGTCTGGGCCGTCGCCCGTGATCCGGCTGTGTGGAAGGACCCTGAAGAGTTCCGGCCCGAGAGATTCCTGGAGGAGGACGTGGATATGAAGGGTCATGATTTCCGGCTACTTCCGTTTGGTGCAGGGAGGAGGATATGCCCCGGTACACAACTTGGGATCAATCTGGTCACGTCCATGCTGGGTCACCTGTTGCACCATTTTAGCTGGACGCCGGCTGAGGGAGTCAAGCCTGAGGAAATCGACATGCTTGAAAATCCTGGAATGGTTGCTTATATGAGGACTCCATTGCAGGCTATGGCCACTCCTAGGTTGCCTTCCCATCTGTACAAACGTGTGGCTGTGGATGTCTAAGTTTTCCCTCAATTTCTTCTTGTCGTTCATCCGTAGATTTTGGATTGAGTTCGGTTCTACTATGTACTAAGTCATCTGTTATGCTCATTGGTCAGAAGAAGAGGACCAAATAAAACCACAATATATATATATGATTTCCGGACGTAAATTATACTGTATAACTCTTATATAAAGTTTTTGTTAGATTCTTCCAAATAATTAAATATGAATTTGCATTATTTATTTATTTTTAAGCATAATATTTGAAAAAAAAATTCAACTATTTTAAAAACTTCAAATAAATTTTTATTCTTTTATTACACTTAATCAAAATCCAAATATTTTTATTTTGTATCCAATAAACTTTTATGATTAATGATTGATTAAGTGTTAACAAAAATATCACTTACCATTTTTATATTACACAAACACTCATTCTTTAGCAACTTTCACCTTGAATTTAGGCGTAAGTGAATCAAAATGTCATTTTTTTATATCTCATGACGTATCTTTAACAACTTCCACCTTGGATTTAGGCATAGGTGAACAACTATTGCTTGATCTTTAGCAATATCTCCCCCAAGGTATCATATGCATATCGACTTGATCCTCCCAAACTTTTATTGGTTTGAAAATATTCAAACTCTTTAAGTAACCACAAACCTTCAAACGGGCCCTAAACAGACCAATATATATAAGCTTTCCAGTGATTGCATCAGTTGGCGAAGAAGAAACACCACACAGAATTGCTAAAGAAATTAACAAGCAGCCAAACATCAATCCCATTTAAGCAAGTCATACAAACTTGAAGGAAAAGAGGTGCAAGTCATACAAGCAATCAAAAGCATCTAACTTAAGAAAGAAACATGGCAAAGATGTTCAAAGTTACATTGCATTCAGAAGAAAAATATATAATTTAATCCAAACTCAGTGACATGTATACAATGTATTGAGAAGCAGAAGGTTATATACAAACAAGACGGTAGTCATAATGTAAATATCAAAGCACAAAAGCATAGCTTCTGAAATGGATTCCTTATTGTCACAATGGTACGGATAAACTGTATCAGTCGCCATGTCATTTACTATACCAACATGATATTACTCCTAATTCATAACAAACTTTCCTTCTTTGTTCTTAGTAATTTCAACCTTGAAATTTTCTTCCTTATTGCCCCTCCTTAACTTCAGAAGTAAGTCAAACTGTATATAATCTTCAATGACCTGCATTTAACCAAAGAAACTTCTTCATAAAACAACGAAACTTTTAAGTGGGAAAAAGTGATCCTTCCCAGAAAGGGAGAAGCTGAAGAGAACAGATGGACATTTGGGGATTGGTATGTGGTTTAAGCTAATAAATTTATTACTATATTCGCAAATGCAAATGACGTTATTCCAAAAGAACATCAGTCATAGAAACGGAAATGAACATTATAAAACACCAACCTTCATTTTAGCTAGAAGGATTTCTAGAAGCTCATAAGGGAACAATGAGTTGGATCTCTGCCGAATGGACTTAATAGCATGGTTCGCAGCATCTTGGACCTTAGGATCATTTGTTAGCACTGTTTTCCATCCTAGTTGAGGACCATCTGATTTACAGAATGTACCCATCTTATCACTACTTTACTGAATGACTAAATGATCTTTCAAACAACACTGAAGGCCAAAAATTTTCTAAATGCACTAGACTAAGAAGCATAAAAGTAATATAAAGGTTGAGAAACCATATCATTCAAAACAAAAGCTAATTCAGGGATTCAAGCAAAAATGCCTCTCTTAGCTTCTAGGGTGTGAGTGACAGAAGTTCATTGTCAAGTAGCATAAAAAAAGGTTTACACATATCTTCTCAAGCACATAAAACTATATACAAAGGCCAAGTCAAAGAAACTGGCTGTCATTGAAAGTAAATCAAGCATCAGATGATTTCGCATTTTACTAGTATTTACTTAAAAAAAAAAAACAAAAACCCAAGGTAAATTGTTGAAGTTAGGAAATGACCTTGCACACGCTTGAATTCCTGCAATTGCTTAAAGTTGATCCAGGGCTTCACCCATACTTTGGCTTCATATACGGACTTTTGACCACCGGCGTCCAAGATTTCCAGTGTAAGATGGTATATTTTACCAGAAACCACCTGTTCCTTGGCCTTTAACACCCTTGCTAACTCAAGAAAAGCATTCTGCACATATCCAACATATTTATAAACAAATGAAGAATGACTATACCCATGCCTAGGCTACAACTGATTCTAATAACACATGGTTTTCTTCCTCTGTTTTAAAGGATCGATATCATGAATATTAACAGTTGCAAAAAGAAGAAGAAAAAACCTGTCTTTGGTTGTGCTGTTGAACGGCAAATCGGGCAAGACTAAGAATCTCGGCGGAGTTGTGAAGATCACGGAAGCCTCCTAATTTCATCCTTATCAGGTTATCCTCCGTCTCTCTGCAAACCCCCAATTCCCAGAACGCACAAAACACAATAATCAGACCCAATCTCAGACTATTCATCTTCATTCCGTTTCCTTTTCTTAGGTTTTACCTCAATTTTACTTTACTATGTGTGGTTTGGTCGACCAGATGGGTTCTTATAAACTTTTTTTTTTTTACCCTTTGGGAAGTTAGTTGGTTGCGTGACCGGTTGTTGTTGCCTTTATAATTTAATTGAAATTAATTATGGATAATCTCTTCTTTTTTTTTTTTGAAAAGCAATTATGGATAATCTATTAGTCATCCATTGTTAAAATTTGCTGATGTGGTTTTCAGATTGAATTTCTTTAACTAATAAAAATATTACATGTCATGTAAGTTTACAAATTTTAAAATTAAAAAAATCAATCAATTAAATAAAAAAAACATTTTTTCTTTTGATTTTTCTTTGATTTTTCTCTTATTTACTTTTTTTTTATATTTTATTTCGTTTTTCAAGTTAATTCTCCAAATCTCTTGCCGTTTTACTGGCATCAAGTAAACTAATTAAAATTCATAACATCTTCGCAAGACGCTTATGTTATAACTTGAATGTTTAAACAAGGCAAAATTGTTGGGAGGTGGACCTACTTTTTCACATAAATATTTCACTCTCTTTCTAATCGAAGAAACTTGCCTTACAAATCTTCCTTCGTGCACATAATGGTCTCTTCACTCTCGTTGTTATGAAGTAGCTACTAAAGATTTTCACAAAGAATTACACGTTCCAAAACCATCGACCTTTGATGGTTACTCAAGAATGAAGAGAAACCAAAAGAAAAAAGAGTTTTTGGTTTTTCTAACTTACAGAACAACTCATATTCACTCTTAGTTGTGTGTAGAAACGAGTACATCTATTTATTATTTAGACGTATTAGGGATATAGAGATAGGATATTACTTTTAAATTTAAATAAATTAAATTTAAATGTAATTAATTTTTATTTATTTAAATTTAAACAAATTAATTTTAAATGTAATTAATCTTTATTTATTTAAATTTAAACAAATTAAATTAAAATTTATATCATATTTCAAATTATTTTTAAAAAAGTTATTCAATTAAGTAATATCAGAATAATATCCAACATGAATTAATTAAATATTTATTAATTATCCACAAATAATTAACAAAGTTGCATGTCATGCAGACGCACCATATTTAAATACAACATTTCCCACTCGTACACATCGGCATTAACTTGTACCATTCTTAATTTAATTCATTCTCCATTCATTGTCATACAAGGAAAATGGAATGTGCGACCAACGAGAAAATAAAGGTATTGGTGAGCAGTGAGATATTAAGTTACCATCTTACTAACATAACACCACTCGAGTTCTCGTCATATCCCAAATTATTTTAATCACACAAGATTTTGCATCTATGATCCCTCCTACATATAAAAGCTATGCAAAATCTCTTTATTTGTCTAAATTGATGGTTATATGTAACAACTAATGTTTTTATAACCGCCCAGGCAATGAGTTATAGACCATATATGTGAGATGTATAATGACTCTTCCTTGGATACTCATGTCAATCCATTAAGATTTGATTTGAAATACCCCATACTTTGATATGGTGATAAATAAAGTTGATCGAATACAAATTGAAGTAAATTAAAATGTTTAGAAGTGATAAAAGACGAAAAGAGTAGTTTAGGATAAAATATTTCGCAAGTGAGAAAATAATAATAAAATAATAATAATTTTATTGGAGGAGAATTTGTGAGATAAAAGGCGATGTGGAAGTCAAGTGAGGCATAATAAGGTATTTTGGGTACCAAGGAGACAAGATAAAATTTTTAGAATAAAATAATATT
>NC_030854.1:18795474-18814260 GCF_000208745.1 Theobroma cacao | reverse complement strand
ATTTTCGACTTACCTATTACATTTTTAGCAAGTTTCGAGATTTTTGACAAAAATGACGAAAATGCCCCTGTTTTCGAAAAAAAAAATGTTATGTTATGATTTGGAAATGATTTGTAATCCTTCGTATTTTGATTATTTGATAACTATTGCTCACCAGGGAAGTGCGAAAGTTGATACGAGAGCCTTGCGAGGTTTCGATCGACATTCGGGGTGAAGAATGTTTGTCGAGGCTTCGCGGCGGTTGTCACGGGCTCGATGGGGAGTTCTGGGTCGTGACATGATTGCTTTCTTAGTATGTTACATCACATCATTTTTGACCCTTGGAAATCATGTTAAAGCAGCAACACCAAATCTCAACTTCATATCATAAATCCAAGTCTTAAAGGGTACAAAATTTGGACTACATACGTCTTTAGGGCTCACACAGTGATGAAGTAGGGATCTATTCAATCACTCCTTTCTATCGGTTGACTAATAGCACATATAGTATGAATGTACATTATGGTGGATCTTCTATTTAGGGTTTGTCACGTCAACATCACCATACAAATCTTGGTCCAATCCTTGCAAAAAAGATTGACTTGAATCCCTTAAGATTCAAATTCGGCTATCACTAGCTCCATGGAGTGTGGATAATTTCCATGTTCGACTTTTACGAGCCTTATCTTGACTTTAAGTCAAGGTGACATTGCTAAGATCCTTGCTTACAACTCATGTGACAAGGGGATCACAAAATGCTTGGTACCTTGTGATTGTTTAAGTCTTATCCCACAAACTACCATAGCGTTGGGGCGATTATCCTATGTGAAAGGAATAATCTATAAAACCAGGTTACAATAATTACTTTAGATATGTGCCCTAATTAATTAACAACATTTGATCAAATAAGTCAATACAGACTTAATTTATTGATTGTTCAAAAACAATAGTACCTGAATATCAAATGTGTAATAACCATAAACCCCAAACATGCTTTTGGAAAGCATTTCTAGCTAGAGGTTTAGTGAATCTACTAACATATCAATTGTGGAAATGTACTTAAATGCAACAAGACTTCGTGTAATGATGTCACAAATGTAGTGATGGCGAGTATCAATGTGTTTGGTTTTTCCATAATACTTAAGATCTTTTGTATAAGCTATGGCAACTGTGTTGTCGTAATAAAGTACAACAACTCCACTAAGATGCCTAGTAATGTTCAAGCTTTGCAAAAATCTCCTTAACCAAACCACTTCTTGTACTGTAGCACAACATGCTACATACTTTGCCTCCATAGTGTATAAAGTAGTACAAAGCTGCTTCTTGCTATTGTAAGAGATAGCTTTGCCTACAAGTATAATAGCATATCTTGAAGTAGACTTTCGATCATCTTTATCACTGGTGTGATCAACATCACTATATTCGACCAATTTTAATCATCCACCTTGATAGTATAAAGCCAAATTAGTGGTTCCTTTTAGATACCGTAGTATCTTTTTGACTGTAGCCCAATGGGCAATCCTAGAATTTCTTTGGTACCTACTAACCATACTAACTGCAAAAGTATATGTCCAGTCGAGTACACATCATAACGTATATTAGACTTCCAATAGCACTTGCATATGGCATGTTCACCATTTATTTCTTTTCTTCTTCAGTTTTAGGACATTGGTCCATGCTGAGATATAGACTTTCTCCATTGTAGTGTCTATAAGCTTGAAGTTTTGCATATGGAATCGTTTTAAAACCCTTTGAATGTAATTTTCTTTAGACAAACTCAAGAACTTTTTAGAACGACTTCTTGAGACCTTAACCCCGAGGATGTATTCAGCTTGTCCCATGTCCTTCATCTCAAAAGTGGAGGACAACCAGTTTTGAGTGGTGACAATTAACTCCATGTCGTTCCAAGCTAATAGGATATCATTCACATATAATGAAAGAATAAGGAACTTATTCCCTAATCTCTTTACATATACACAATAGTCCTTTTCAATTATCACAAAGCCTATGGAAATGATGGCTTGATGAAAATGAAGATACCATTGTTGGGATGATTATTTCAAGCCATAAATAAAACGTTTCAAGCGACACACCTTGTATTCTTTTCCTTTGGCTTGAAAACCAATTGGTTGATTCATATAAATCTCTTCATTGATTTCTCCATTGAGAAATGCAGTTTTTACATCCATTTGGAACAATTCCAAAATCCAAATGTGCCACTATAGCCAAGATAAGGCGAATTGACGCAAATCTCATCACAAGAGAAAACATCTCTTTATAATCTACACCTTTTTTAAGTGTAGCTAAGGGTGAGCAAATGTGAATAGAATTGAACAACCGAACCAAACCGAAATGAGTTCTATTTTTTTGGTTCGATTAGTTTAGTTTTTTGGTAGTTTAGTTAGGATAGTTTGATTATTAAAATTAATTTGGCTCGATTTTAGTTACGAAAATTTTTAATAGAACTAACCGAACTTAAGTAAGGGTATTTTGGAGATTTTACATGAAAAATAAATCCTAAACCTAATCTCTTCTCCTCTTTAGTTCTTATCTCTGCCGTCTCTAGAGTCCAGACTCTCCACCCTCTTCTATTCCTTTTTTCTTATCTTTAGCAAGTTGTTGCCATCCTTCACCTTTCCCACATCAAGTAAGTTTTTCGGGTTTTTAGTTCCTCTTCTCTTTCTTTTGTTCTATGTTCTCTTAGCTTGAAATTTTGGTTAATGCTTGCTCATGGGTGGGTTTGGTCGATGAGTTTTTTGGTGTTGGTTTTTGGCTTTTTGCTACTTGTTGTTGATTTTTCTTGGATGGCGGTTTGCTGCTGGTTGATAATTTTTTTGGTCTAAATTTGGACTTCACTTTTAACAATTATAGAGCTTATAAGATAAGTGAAAATGTTGGCTTTCGAATGAATCTAATATAATATTTTATTTTTCATTTTTTCTAAAAAATAAATTTAACCAGATCTAATATTCATAATAATAGCAAGATAGATAATATTAAGGTATTTATCTGTATTTGAAATACTTTTGGACTAAACACATTATAAGTTTCTGGCTTTAATATACCTTTAGACATTATGTTTATATGTGGTGGGATGTACACCGCATCTGGATTAGATTAGAAAAAAGTATTTTGAAAATAGGAGAACATGAAGGATATATGGGTTGTTTTATCCTGAGTAAGTTCTTAGTGGCAATGGATCACATCATCTTTTTTGCCCCAACCAAGGCAAAGCATTGTCATCAATAACCCTTTATGCATTTGGCATTAAAGAAAGTGTTTTATGGAATTGCAAATATCCAGCATTCTCATCATGAAGTTACCAATTTGCCAAGCCAAATCTAATGGGGTAATAAAATTGTAAAAAATTTTCTTCTTCCATGCCTTAAGGCTAGGAAACAACTATAAATAATGTATTGGAAGCTGTGCTTTTCTTGCGTTTCGAAGAAAGTGAGCTAAGTAATTCAACATTTTTTTGTTTCTTTTCTAGCTAATTCTCTAGTCATCTTGTTATGTGAACCCGACTAAAGCCGAGTTAACTGGCAAGGTGGGAATTTAATGCAATGATTGACTTAACCTAAACATGAAGAATTTATTTATTATAATTTCTAAAACTTAATTTATTTTTTCTCTATTTGTGGTGCTGAGATGTGAGAAAAAAGTGATTGGACAAATTAAGTGGCCAAGTAAAAGACTTTTACTATTTATTTAATTTACTCTTGACTTTTACTATTTGTTATTAAGTATAAAGGCCTAAAATCATCTATAACAACAATTAACAGGTTTGGGGGTTAATATTAGGAGATATTATTATGGGTACATTAAATGATTATATTTGCTCATGTTTTTTTAATATGTGCTATTAATGACAAATTCTTTAATAGATTCTTGAATTACATATTTGCTAATTAATTAGTTCTTTTTGAGTAATAGATTGAAGATTTCAATGGCAAGTGAAAGCATAATCCAACTCCTACTCCTAACAATGCTGCTACGCAGCTTACGCCTATTGGCATGCCATCATCGTCACCATCACCTACTACACAACAAACTATAATCTCCACTAATGAAAGTGATGCTGTCAATTCTAAGAAACGGAAAGCACTTCCACTGAGGTCTAAAATTTGGAAACACTTCACCAGATTCGTCAATGATCAAGGTGAACATAAAGCTAGATGTAATTATTGTGATAGGGTATTTTATGCTAATATTAAATATAATGGCACAACTTCATTAAAAAATCACATGAATTCTTGCAAAAAGTTTCCTAGTTTTGCTAATGATTCTGCTTAAACTGAGTTAGCTTTTCAATCGAGCGATGGGTCAATAGGAACTTGAAAATTTAGTCAAGAAGCCATTAGAAAGTCTCTAGCTAAGATGATCATCAGAGATGAGTTGCCTTTTAGATTTGTAAAAAGGGAAGGATTTAAGGAATTTGTGTCAACTTCATGTCATAGATTTATTGTGCCATCACGATGGATTGTTGCTAGAAATTGCTATAACCTTTTTGTTAATGGAAAGAACCATGTCAAGCATATATTGAGAACATCTTCTTTTAGAGTTTCTCTAACCACAGACACATGGACATCAATTCAAAGAGAGAATTATATGTGTTTTATGGCTCATTTTATAGACAATGATTGAAAATTACACAAAAGAATTTTAAACTTTTGTCCCATTTATAGTCACAAAAGTGAGGCCATTGGGAAAATCATTGATAAATGTTTTCGTGATTGGGGGATTAGTAAGGTTTTCACTATTACTGTAGATAATGCTAATTCCAATGATGTTGCAATAACACATATAAAGAAAAAATTGAACTTATCAGGAAATAGTTTTTTAGAAAGCAAATTTCTACATATGAGATGTATTGCACATATCATTAATCTCATTGTTATTGATGGATTGAAGGAAATGAACGATTTAGTTGCTTGTATTAGAGGGGCAGTTAGATATGTGAGATAGTTACCTGCTAGGTTAGCAAAGTTCAAAGAATGTGTTGAGTCTGCAAATATTCAATCAAAAAATTTGTTGCGTTTGGATATTAGTACTAGATGGAATTCCATTTCCTTGATGTTAGAAACAGCTCAAAAAATTTGAAAAGAGCCTTTAATTTATTTGAGGAAGCCGATGCTCAGCATAGAATTGATTTGTTGATGGGAGATGAGATACCTAAACATGGGCATTGGGAAAATGTTGGAGCTTGAATATTTTCTTGAAACATTTTTACACACTCACAATAAAAATTTTAGGTACTTCTTATGCCACTATTAATACTTTTTTTGATGATATTTGTGGTGTTTATTGCATTTTGAGAGATAGACAAAGACATCCTAATGTTGAGTTGTAAACAATGGTAAAGAGAATGACAGAGAAATTTGATAAGTATTAGGGAAATATAGAAACAATGAATAAGCTACTTTATGTTGCCTCTATTCTTGATCCAAGGAAGAAACTTGTATTTGTAGAGTTTTGTTTAAGGAAAATGTATTCGAATGAACAGGCTTCATCGCTTTGTGTGAGTTTGAAAAAAATAATGGAAGAGTTGCTTGTTGAATACCAAAAGAAAGTACAACCTCCTCTTAAGAGAGTTGGTGTTAGTAGCCAAATTTTAGAATTTGATGATGATATTGACTCCAGTGCTAGTGTTGCTCTTCTGAATGAATTTCAGAGATATAAGATTGCAATTGGTAAGGAATAGGATAAATCAGATTTTGAGAAGTATTTGAGTTTAAATGAACCTGATGCAACCGATAGTGATGACTTTGATGTTCTCATTTGGTGGAAACTCAATAGTCATAGGTATCCTACTATTGTCCTACTAGCTCGTGATGTATTGGCGATTCCTCCATCCATTGTTGCTTCATAATCAACTTTTAGCACCGATGGTCGTTTGCTTGATGCATATCGGAGTTCTTTAATGCCTAAGATAGTGCAAGCCCTTTTTTGTGCTTAAGATTGGCCATGTGGACCTTTCTCTTATCTTAATGACACTGAAAATGATTTGACAGAGCTTGAGAAAATTGATGAAGGTGAGTATTTTATTTATATCATCATTTCATTTTTGTTGTTTCAATTGTTAATATGTTAATGCTTTATTTTTTACTTTCTTGTTTATGTATTTTAGAGTTGTCAAAGATTGCAGTGGATAATGTACTTGATAATCTTTAAGGTAATCAAGTAATGTACTAATGTTATCTAATGTCTATTTGAATTTATAAAATATTTAACATGTTCTAACTTATTTTTTTAATCTATTTGAAACTAATGATTTTTTTTATTTTTTTCAACTTTTAAGGGTATAACCTATATTTATGCTACATTGCTCATAGCATCAAAAGGCATTTGGAGAAGAAGTAATCTTTGAAGATTATTTGCGTTCAAGACTATTTATTGTTGTTTTTATCCATTGTTGAAGACTGTAAATGATTTGCTATTTTTTGTTGAAGACTATTTGTTGTTGTTTTTATCTATTGTTAAATACTGTTAATGATTTTTTGTTATTTGCTCATGATTACTTATTGTTTTTTTTCTCTATGTTTTTAATTATTTAATATTATTTATATCATATAAATTATATGAGTATCTATTTTATTTATTATAATTTTTTATTATCATTTTAATATTCTTGTAGTATTGATTTATTTAAAAAAATGCAGCATAAATAAATATATACAAACAAAAAAAATTTATCAAGTTCGGTTTTTGAAAATTGAACCGAATCAATCGAATTAGTTCAATTTCACTTAGTTCGGTTATTTGTATAGTTCGGTTTGATTTTGGTTATTTTGAAATATGAGTTCGATTAATTTAGTTATTAGATATCCAAAATCGAACTAATCGAAATAATTGTTTGCACACCCCTAGGTGTAGCCTTTTGCCACTAAACGAGCCTTATGTTTTTCAATTGATCCATCTGTTTTGTGCTTTACCTTCAAAACCTATTTTTTTCTGATGGCCTTACACCCAGGTGAAAGGTCAACTAACTCCCATACTTGGTTTTCAATCATGGATTTCATTTCATCTTCCATAATAGTAAGCCACATGTCTGATGATGGTGAGTTTAGAGCTTCCTCATAGGAACATGGTTCATCAGCATCCACAAGAATACCTAAGAAAGACTAACCTTCTATCTCGAATCGTTTATGGGTATTTGCCCACGTTCATTTCTTCGTAATTGTGAATCTTGGTGGAGCTTAAGTGGTGTACTCCCACAAACCTCAACAGTCTCTTGGATAAAACGTGTTTCCACATTCATTTCCTTATGTTAGGATATACTTTCTTGAGGTTCCTCTATCTCATAAAGCTCAAGGCTTTCTTTAACCTCACCTATGCTTAAGAAGTCATCCTCTAGAAAATCAACATCATGAGATTCCATCTCAGCTAGCCCTCTATCAGGTGTTCCTCATACATCACGTAGCCCTTAGAATGTTTTAAGTATCTAATAAATACACACTTATTAACTTTAGGGCCAAGTATCCCATATTTATGAGATGAGTAATGTATGTACTCTGTTGATCCCTAAAGACATAAGCCTTCCAAATTGAGCTTACTTTCATTCCATAACTCATAAGGAGTTGTGGGAACAAATTTTAAAGGCACACGATTGAGAATGTATGCTGCAGTCAAAAAGACATCCCCCAAAAACTTATTGAAAGGTTGGCTTATGCCATCATTGACCTAACCATGTTTAACAAGGTACGATTCCTTCTCTCTGCAACACCCTTTTGTTGCAGAGTTCTAAGTATCGTTAATTGTCTACATATTCCCTTTTCCTCACATAATTCTTTGAACTGATCAGATAGATATTTATGACCTCTATCAGTGCGAAAAACCTTAAGTTTCTTTTGTTTCTGGTTCTCAACCGCTGCCATAAAGCATTTGAAACAATTCAAAGCTTCAGAACGGTGAGACAATAGAAATATGGATCCATATCGTGAGTAATCATCTATGAATGTAATGAAATAAGATACGCTATTGCGTGCCTTTACATTCATAAGCTCACAAATGTCCGAATGGACAAGTTCTAGAAGATTGATGGCCTTTTTAGCTTTCCCTAAAGGCTTTCTATTGGACTTACTAGCAAGACATGACTCACATGTAGGAAGTTAGCTTTGGTGAGTGAGCCCAATAGCTTTTCTTTAGCCAATCTAGACATTCTATTTTGCTTAATATGTCCTAATTTAGCATGCCATTTCACAGAATCATTTATAACATCAAAAGAATAATTTGAAACAAAAACAACATCATTACTAGAATCCAAATCTAATATAATCAAACTGTCTTTAAAATAACTATGACCAAAAATCATATTTTCAAGAAATATAGACAAATTATAATTTTCAAAGGTAAAATTAAATCCTAAACCCGTCAATAGTAAAACTGAAAGTAGATTACATTGTATGGATGAAGTATGAAGCATATCATGTAGGAGTTATTTTCACCTATTATACATTATGAGTTGGTAAGTTCTTACTCCTCGGACCTCTTCCTGTTCTCCGTTCTCCATCATGACAAAGTGTCTGCCCATTAGTAAACGATGGTAATTTACATATCTTGCATGGTTGCAGGTTATGTGCTTGGTTGCTCCTATATCTACAATCCAACCAAAGAGAGAAATGAGCTATAAACACATGAGAACATACATAAGTTCAAAAACGGTTTAGAGGATGAACCTTCTTAGGCTCAGTGCATTCTTAAGCAAAATGTCCCTTGTTACCACGGTTAAAGCATTTCAACTTGGACTTGTCTTTCTTGCCACACACTTGCCTCTTTAGCGCTTAGTGACTCTATCACTTTTGGGCTTTAGATTTCCACTCTTAATCGTAAATCCCATGCTTTATGAATTTTCTCAATTTCTCCTTTGCTTTATACTCTATCAAATCATATTTGATTTAGCTCAATGTTTAATCGAATTAAGCCTTTATAAAATCAATTAGATCACATCTAATTAAACTCAAATTAATTTTGACAATTCATCTTATGTGTGTGACCTATTAAGTTTCTAATTATATTGGCAATGAGTATAAATTGTATTTAGAATTAGATTAATCTAATCTCTATTTAATTAATCCTCAATTCTCTAATTGATCAATCTATACTCATAGACCAAGATTGGTGTCTAGCAACACATCGTGGCTCTTAATTATTAAAAAGGTTAATGTGGCTTGACCAACCTATTTAGTGTACAACTTATCTATATAAGTCAATCTCATCATCATGTATCTCGAAATGAGTAAACAACATGATTTAGTGTCTATTCTTATGCCTTTCCATCTTTGCTATTAGCCTTGAAATTTGCTTAATGTCATTCCATAAAAACTCATTTTTCCCGAATCCTCATTATACCTTTACCAAGGATTTGCATAAGAGCAAATACAAATAAACTAGTCTATGAGATACTTCCCATTGCTTATCACTTAAGGTGATGATTTTTCTTAGGACAATTAATATACAATATATAATTCATGCTATACCCAGTGACATCTTTTTGGGTTTTCTTGATTAGGATTCGAAGAGATGGAATTTAAGTATAACACTCTTTATACAAGATAACAATGGCGCCACAAGTCTGAGGATCATTTATACAACTATCATTAGAGAATTATCCCTATAGACACTTGAGTGAGATGCTAAATAGAATTCTCTTATCAAGTCATGTTTAGTGAACTTGTTCTAGTTTGAACAAGCACCCACATGTTTGTTCTAAGTATCCCTATACTATCAATATAAGATATCGATTACCCACCAATGTGAGGAACATAACATGTGCCAGCTTTCGAGCATTATAGATGCCTTATGCCATGAGCCAACCTTGTATAAGGCTATTACAGGGTAGAAGTGTCTAAGAGACTAAGTCCTTTGTATATTTAGGGGAAATATCCCTTTTTTAAACATTGTAATGGCACTTGGTGACTTCTTGGTAAATGCTTGTTAAGTTTTAAGGGGAAGACCTTTTAGGGACTTAATGTCCCCATCTCACATTTTGTAATGGTTCTTGGTGACATACTTATAAAATCTCGTAAACTCGTTATAAGGGGTGCGCAGTTGACGGATTGTTAAGCTGCCTCACTAATAAAGGTATGTTTGTAGTGAACCATCTAAGGCTGCCCTTATAGCCCAACGATGGTGTATCTTGGACCGTTTGTACTTATTTTGATATTAATAAAAGATTTTCTTTATGTGGCTCAAGTGGTTGCATATATGACATTCGTTATGCCCTATGATTTCTATGTTGTGTTAGTTTAATCTAATTTGTCGCTATTATTGATGTTTGTTCAGATATACACGAGTTATTGACTGGCTTGTGTAGAAGCGTTTACTTAAACGTCACACGGACTATCTCATACTTAAGCGAAGGAGCGTAGTTCGTGATAGTTAGCATTAAAGCACATATGAGATATGCTAAGTGAAATAGTAAACATGGTGACCATGCGGAGTGCATTAGAGGACCATCAAAGAATTAATGACTTAAAGGTCACGGTGGCCATGATAAAAGCTTATGTAGTCCCATGTGAGTGGATAGATGAAATTGAGACAATCCAACGAGAATTATACGTGATGATAAATACCCTGAATGATGAGATCATGGATGCATTAAGCATTCTCCAAGGCAATTTTGGAGAATTAAGAGCTCAAGTAAATTTCTTAATTATTATTGCAAGTAATACTAGTACAAACTCAAGAGATCAAAGGCAAAGGGCTAAAGTGCTGAAACCCAAGCAATACGAAAGGGCCAGAGATGCGAAAGAGCTGAAAAACTTCCTTTTTGTTATTAAACAGTACTTTTGAGCCATATGTACGGAGTAAAAAAAGACAAGGTGGCGATGGCCACAATGTATCTTGTAGAGGATGCAAAATTATGGTGGTGTTTGAGATTTGTCAATGGCGAGTGCCACATCCAAACAAGGGTGGACCTTAAGCGAGAATTGATGAATCAGTTTTTCCTTAAGAATGTAAAGTACATGGCTCTACAGAAGTTGCGAGAGTTGATGCAGACCAAGTTAATACGAAAATTTGTAAGAAAATTCTCTAACCTAATGTTAGATATTAAGGACATGACTGAGAAAGATTAGTTATTCTATTTTGTCGATGGTCTGAAGCCATGGGCGAGGATGGAGTTACAGCGACAAAAAGTACATGACATGACTTCAACAATAGTGGTTGCTTAACATCTTATTGATTATAATGATAACTCCCATAAATGGAAGGACCCTTCGTCAAGAGTTAGTAGCTCGAGTTCTAATAGTAGGGAGAAATTTCCAAGAGTTAATAGACCTTTGATTGAGGAAGGAGAAAGAAGACCAGCTGCTAAGGACACACCTAACCAAGAACAACTACGACGTGGGGCTTCAAACCTCAAGCCCTAATATATTGTTTCTCTACAATGAACCTCATCGGTAGTTGATTGCCCACATTGAGCAGCTCTTAATGCAGCATGTATTGCTAATATGGACGCATCTAGGGCTTCAACCCTAGTTGAGGAAAGTAAAGAAGAGCGAACACATATGGATTCAATTCGGCCCCTTAACGCCTTACAAGCATAATTAGAAAAGATGAAAAAAGAGCCTCAACTAGGTCTCATGTATGTGGATGTGTTGTTGAACAAAAAAAAGACCAAAGCCATGCTCGACATTGAGGCCTTCGATACCTTCATCACCTTGGGACAGTTAAAGAAATACCGTTTCAAGGTTGAGAAAGACTTTGGGCAGATGAAAGCAATCAACTCGCCGTCCTCAATTATTATAAGGAATTCCAAAGATACAAAGATTAAGATTGGTGCTTAAAAGGGAAAGGTGAACATGACTATGGCCATTATAGATGACTTTGATTTTGTTCTGGGCTTGGATTTTATGACAAAAGCACAAGCCATCCCATTCCCTATTATGAGTTGCTCGATGTTTTTCAAAGAACAATCTTGTGTGGTACTAGTTACAATTTTACCCAAGAGTAGAAAAAAGATTATATTAGCTATCCTGTTCAAGAAAGGGATTAAGAAGGGAGAGCTTTCATATGTGGCCATGCCTATCTACAAAAGCGGAGATAACACAAATTTGATACTCGATGGAGTAAAGTTGGTTTTGGAAGAATTTCAAGATATGATGCCAAAACAACTACCTAGGGTCCTACCACGTTGATGAGCTGTTGATCACGAGATAGAGTTAGTCCCGAACATCAAGCCACAAGCAAAGGAGCCATACAAAATGGTTCCCTCAAAGTTAACAAAGTTAAGAAAATAATTGGATGAGCTGATGCAAGTAGGATTCATTCGACCTTTAAAAGCACCTTTTGGGGCACCGATACTATTTCAAAAGAAACAAGATGGGAGTTTACGATATGCATGGACTATTGGGCTCTAAACAAGGTCATAATGAAAAACAAATATCCTATTTCTTTTATGGTATGCCTTTTTGACTTGCTAAGCTATGCAAGGTATTTTTTCAAATTAGATCTTAGATCTGGTTATCAGCAAGTAAAAGTTGCTGATGGAGATGAACCGAAAACCACTTATGTCACGCGTATGGTGCATTTGAATTTCTTGTTATGCCTTTCAAACTAACCAATGCTCTTGCCATATTTTATATATTAATGAATCAAGTTTTCATGATTATCTGGACAAGTTTGTCATAATCTATTTAGACGATATTGTGGTATACAGCTTAACATTAAAAGAACATTAAAAGCATTTGTGACAGGTATTTTAAATGCTACGAGACAACTAGCTACATGTGAAAAGAGAAAAGTGAAAAGTGCACCTTTGTGCAAACCCGAATTCAATTCCTAATCCATTTTATTAAGTAAGGTCATATTTGAATGGACTTGTAGAAAATGAAGGCTATTAAGCAGTGAGCAACCCCTAAGAATACAACTGAACTTTGCTCGTTCTTAGGGCTAGCCAATTATTATATGGGATTTATGGAGGGATATTCAAAAAGGATAGTAATACTCAAAGGATTGTTGAAAAGGAGACAGAAGTGGAGTTGGACACCGTAGTGCCAAAAAGCTTTGAAGGCTTAAAAGATATGATGATGACAAACCTTGTTTTAGCACTCCTAAATATTGAAAATCCCTTTGAGGTATAGACAAATGCATTAGACTTTGCTCTTGGAGGAGTATGTACAAGATGGACATCTACTAGCGTTTGAAAGCCATAAACTAAACGAAGTTGAGAAAAGATACATGGCACAGGAGAAAGAACTACGAGCAATGATTCATTGTTTATGTGCTTGGCAACACTACTTGCTAGGATTGCAATTCATGGTTAAAATTAACAACATTGTCGTAAGTCATTTTTTTACATAGCTAAAACTTACAGTCAAACAAGCAAGATGGCGGGAGTTCCTGATCGAGTTTGATATCTCTTTTGAGCACAAAGCAAGAAAGACTAATCGTATGGCAGACGCCCTCAACAGAAAGGCTAAATTCGCTGCTCTCAAGGTGATCGTGCCAGTGATAGCCAGTAAAGTAACCACAGATATTCGTTATCTTATTGAAGAAAACTTGCATCTAGATCCCTAAGTAATCACCATTATGAAATTGGTAAAGAGTGGAAAGTTGAAATACTTTTGGTTGAAAAATGGGCTTCTACTAACAAAAAGACCACGAATATTTGTTCCAAAAGTGGGAGAGCTAAGGTAGGAGTTAATGCATGAATGCCACAATACTCCTTATGTAGGGCATCCGAGTTGGCAGCGAACCATTGCATTATTGAAAAAAGGTTACTATTGGCCTCATATGTGACAAGATGTGATGGATTATACCAAGACATGTTTCATTTGCCAAGAGGACAAAGTGGAAAGATAGAAACCGATGGGAATACTCGAGCCTTTACTAGTGCCAATCAAACTGTGGGAAAGCATTTCCTTAGACTTCATAGTAAGACTTCTTAAAGTGGGAGATATGACAACAATTTTGGTAATGGTGGACTATTTCTTAAAGTACGTGACATTTATCCCAGAACAAGAGTTTGGCTCCACAAAAGAAATGGCTTGTACTATTTTAAACATGTAGTAAAATGCTAGGGCATTCCTAAGAGCATTATCAATGATAGGGACCAAGGTTTAGTGGTTTCTTTTAGAAAGAGCTCTTCAAGTTATTGGGATTAGAACTCAGCATTTCCTCTAGTTATCATTCACAGACAAATGATCAAATGGAACGCTTCAATGGACTACTAGAGGAATATCTGCGACATTTTGTATAGGCAAATCAGAATAATTGGCTTAATCTATTAGATGTGGCTCAATTATCTTTCAATTCACAAAAAAATTTCACCACAAATAAAACAGCATTTGAAGTGGTCACTAGGCAACAACCTAGACTTTCCCACACCTCGGTGGAATCTTATAGTGGAAAGAGCCCTCAAGCCTTTAACTTTGCTAAGGAATGGAGATAGAATACTGAGATTGCTCGAGCTTATCTAAAAAAAGCCTCCAGCTGCATGAAGAAGTGGGTGGATAAAGGTCGAAAAAAGTAACACTTTAAAATAGAAGACCTTGTACAAGTGAAGTTGGTACCCAAATAACTCAGATTCTTAAGAAAAAGAGATAGACGACTAGTAAGGAAGTATGTAGATCTCATACAAATTACTACTAAGGTGGGGAAAACCTCCTACAATATTGATCCACCCAAGTGGATGTAGGTAAGTGGATGAAGGTACATATAGTGTTTCACGTCGGCAACTTAAAGTCGTTCCATGGAAAAGAGAACGACAAGAGCTACCATCACCACCAAGCTACCATCACAACACTGAGTAGAGGAGATCCTTGCAGAGAGAACAACAATAATCAACCAACGGCTTACACAGGTGTACCTAATGAAATGAAAAGGCTAAGGGACAGATGAAATCACTTGGGAGAAAAAAGCCAACCTTTGGGTTTTCAAGCAAAAGATTAGAGAGTTCTAAGTCAACTAGTCAATGAGGATGTTGACAAATTGACTAGAGGAGGATGTCATGAGCTAACCTTGTATAGGGCTATGATAGGGTAGAAGTGTTTAAGAGACTAAATCCTTTGTACCCTCAAGGGATATGTCCCCCTTTTAAACGTTGTAATGGCATTTGGTGACATCTTAGTAAACGCTTATTAAGAGCTTGTTTGGCCTAGCTTTTTTTTTTAAAAATTTAAAAGTTATTATGAAGCTCTTATGAAAAATAATAACTTTTAAAATTAAGCTGTTTAGAAAGCAATTTGGCAAAATAAATTATATAAGCTTTAATTTTGGTTAAAACTACCATAAAGGGTATTCATGCCATCTTCAATTACCTAATAAATCATAGTAGAACAAATATGCTTTAAGCTTTTATACAATTTCAGACGTTAAAATCAAAGAAATCCATGCGAAAACGGAATAACTCTCAAATTTTGTATAGTAGTAATAGTATTAGATTTTTGTTAATCTAGCAAGTAATAGACCATGATGCTTCAATTCCCCAAGAAAGAAAAGAAAAAGGAAAACAATGTATTAAACATTAAAATCATCTTTGGTGAAGAGGAGAGAAAACCTTTAAATAGTACTTGAATGCAGCTTTAAATTTTGGTCTTCTTTTCTCTTAATTTTTATAAGAACAAAAAAATCCTAAATTTTGCAATATGTTGAAAATTATTATTTAAAATATTATTATTTTTTATAAAAATAGCATTATTTATTTAATGATATAATGATATTTGGTTAAAACATAAAAAATAGTTAGTGTTTTAATAATTAAAATTATAAAAGGTTAATTTTTAATTAAAGGGTAAAATGGTATTTTTCACTTATTCCCAACATATTTCTTCACATGCATTTAATTAACCAAATATCATAATGATAATTTCTCTTCTATTTTATTCCATGAACCAAATTATAGAATAGTCATTTTTCTTCTATTATATTCTCACTCAAGAGCAAACGTGTCTTTAAATTATAGTATTAAGACTAAATCCAATAATTACATAGAATATAAAGACTAGACACATAACTGGATTTTTTCCTTTTTTTATTTGGATATTTTATTTTCTTGTAACAATAAAGTTCAAAGAATTTTCGTTGGCAATTAGCAATAAAAATTATGTACTTCTCAAAAAAACTTGATTTTTCGTCTTTCTTTTCTTTTAAATATTTAAAAATTCAAAACAAAATAGGAATTCATGTCAAATGGTTTAATATTGAATTTTGTTCTACTATAACTATTTTTCAGTTGATCTTTTTATATGAGGAAAGAGGGATTCAAGTCCAAATCTGAGTAACGGAATACATACACCAATTATTGAATCAAATACTTATTTACTATTTTGGTTGATTTTTGGACAAAGTAAATGGTTGAGCAATATTTATTCCTTTATGTTATTTAAAAAGTTTTTCCAAAAAGCATAAATTATGATATGCCAATTAATTTTGTATTCACGACCATGTATGTGTGACTATTATGAAAAATCCATGTTAGAAAAGAATGAAATAAGTTATTTTTAAAAATTTTTAACTTTATAAAAAATAATATATATTTTTTACTTTTTAGAAAAGTATATTTTTAAATTGCAGGGAAAAAAAATGAAAAACCTTTGAAAATTTTTTAATTAACTAAAATAAAAATTCAAGCTTTCGTAAAATCTAACTACTCCACATGATCACGTCCTTTCTAAGTTGCTTTTGCTTTTGCTTCTTTTTTCTTCACTCTCTCTGTCATGCCCTATCCTTTCTCCCTTAATCATTTGCAAGTGGTGAAGCTAAGAATTTTGTCCTAGCGACGGGGATGAAATTAATAAAATGATATATCATCAAAGAAAAATAAAACCAGTATCCAAACACTAAATTAAAATACAAGGAAAATAAATACCAAATTCTTTGTTATGAGTAAAGCATATTTGAACTTTTAAATTCATATTGGATATAGAAATTTTATAAAAAAAAACTGAAACGATATTAAATTTTCAATAAAATTGATATTCTAGTTAATTATTACAAAGAAAGAGAGATTACATTAGATTTTAGATATTCTAAGGGTTATAAGAAATAGGCTAAAATGCTATATAAACCTCTTAACTTTTTTATTTTCCCTAAATAAGGTCATATACTCTATTGTATTTGAATAAGTCCTTATTTTTTTATTCAAATGTGGATAAACTCCAACCTTAATGCAAAGATTAATTGTCACTACATCCAACCAACCAACATTTTTTGTATACATGAAAATTAATGTATTCAAAATTTTTAGTACACATGCTATCAACTTCCACATGTATATAGAAAATGTCAATTGGTATTAGATGTAATAGCAGTTTATCTTTCCTTTAAGATAAGGACTTATTTGGGTACAATTTTAAAAAAATAAGAATTTATTTGAGTACAATAAAAATATTGAGACTTTTTAAGAAAAGTGAAAACTTTAGAGATTTATTTAGTATTTTAACCTAATAAATAAAAGAAACAAAAAAGTAAAAAAAAGGTACATTTACAATTGATTTGATGTAAATATTATAGTCAGTAGGTGGACTTTCCTTAATTGTTTTTCTATCACTAATATAAAAAAGCCATTTTTTTGGCACAATAATTAATATAAATATGTTTATTGGACTGGGCAAAAAGGAGAATTCATAATTTATAGAGTTAATCGAACATAGTATTTATAATCTATATAAAAGTATGGATATGTGCAAAATTTTTTATTGAAGAAAATTGACATCTTTTTTTATTAATATTTAAAATTAACATTTTTAATTAATTATAATTATAATTAATAGTAGGATTTATTTTTTAAATGTAAAAGAGTCTTAACTGTTGAATGGATCCTGTTATTGATAGATAAAATGGAGAAAATAGATATTGAAGAAACTATTTGTATTTTCTGGGTATTATGGAAGGCATGGAACAATTTAGTTTTCAAGCAAGAAAGAATGCACCCACAAGCAATGATTGAGCTAGGTCTTAACATGGAATGATAATTTAGAGAGGTAAATATGTCCACAAGAATTAATGAACTTAGGACGACGAATGCTATGTGTAAATGGAGGAAGCCCACTAGTGGTGCTTGCTGGGTTGAATGTCTTTTCATAAAAGCTGTCTATTGTTGAAGCTGAGTTGAAGGCTTCATCTTGGGCATTGTTTATATGCAATCAAGAGCAGTTAAGGCTAGATGAGGTTGAGATGGATTGCCAACAGGTTGTCAAATGGGTGGGGGACAAGTGCGGTTCGAGTAGATTAAGCCACATAGTTGTGGATTGTTGCACGTTAATGGAGAAGTCTCACTGCAAACAGATTAATGATTGTTCAAGGGATGCAAATTAGGTGACTCGTATAATTGCACATTATGGTAAACATACTCAAGTGGGTATCTTATTATGGAATAATTGTATGGAGTTTCCTTTTTGTGGTTTTTGTCCCATTGAGTTTTATCATGGGAATGTTTTTAATGAAGTTCTCCCAATATGCAAAAGGTATGTGTGAATTTGGCATTGTGGGCGTATTATGAGTTTGGGATACTGATGTAATGATTTCATGATTTGGTGTTTAATGAAATGCACCTACTTTCAAAAAAAAATTAAAAAAGTTATAATTATATTGAAATATAAGAGAATAATTTACTTCCAAAATAATAATATTCATATAAAATAAATTTCATCTTAACTTTCTTCATATCCCAAAAAAAGACCTATTACATTTTTACTTATAAGTATTAATTAAATATTAACTCAATTGAGATAAAAATATATATAAAAATTTAGGAATCCGATAAAGTTTAATATTAATTTCGTTGATATATATTCATGCAAATAAGCATTTATAGATGTAAATGTAATCATTGATGGACATTTATATATATATATATATATATAT